>NC_089273.1:26531072-26831072 GCF_963678975.1 Dysidea avara
TAGGAAGGTAAGAAATTGTTGCAAAATGTGTGAAAATTTGGTATGCATAGCAACCACCATTGTCCAGCTACAACACGCTGAATATTTAAAATCGACGTTTCTTGGTACTTTTAAATGGGCGATAAGACCGGTTTTCCCAGAGACAGTCACATATTACACCTGGCTGTCTAAAATACAGTGTATTTATAAACATAGATCTGCGCCTAATAGTGGGGCGGTTAAGTCATATGATTGTTCACTTTGTGATAAAAGTACCAATTTGGTGTGGTGATACTTTACTTCATGCATTTTCATGTTAGGATGGGTACCATTAAAAATTACAATGGTAAACCCACCATTATTAATGCTTTTGAAAAGCTTTGAACCAAGGAAACTTTACAAACATACACTTCTTAGCTCTACATGCATTCAACATATAAATGAACATGAAAACAATTTTGTGTGTAGTAAGAACATGTTTATAGTAAATTGCTTGTATTTTTCAGTATAATCATGACACACACTAGAGCTGCATTTTACCTGAAATGCATTGCAGCCAAAATTTGCGACCAAATTAACAAAACAAGGCTTCAATTTTCTGACTTTAACAAACTGTAACTTGACTACTCAGTGATTGCATGCTCCTACATCGAGTTATTGTCCTTCAAAGTCATAACACTGGATGTGTGTGAAAGCCTTGTTTTGTCAAATTCGGTCACATTTTAACAATTACATTGATACTCTGATTCGATTAACATCATGTTTTTGTTGTTGTGGATCACTGTATAGTAGGGTCCACAAAGGTTTGGGTATGGCCATGAAAAACATCACTCAAAAACCACTCTCACTTTTCCCTGATGAGGAGGAGGCAGTATTGGTTAGGTAAAACTAAAATAGCCTTCAGATCAACCCAAAACACTTTCGACAAGTTGCTATGGAATTTTAAAATAAATACATTAAACAGAATTTTAAAGTGACTGACTGACTAACTGATGCCTTCAGACAAGTGTAACTCAATAATGGCTAAGGCTACTGGCTTGATTTATTCACTATTCAAGGTTGTGCAAGATGGCTTCCCTTCATAACGGAAATCATCCATAATTTCCATAGTAGCTATTTTAATTGCAGAGGCACTTTTCAAACAGATCTTGATTCATAATGCTGTGTAACAGGCTGGACATAGCTGACAATGAAGCATAATAGATACCTCACTTTTCAGACAGCAATTTATAGCTGGACCATTCCTTCTTTTGATGCGATATGCAATATTGGAATTTTAAATTTGAGTAGGGACCACAGTAGAAAAAAAAGGAAATGAAACAACGGGGGTTGCTTATACATGTAACCATACTGGTGTAAATTTATCCCTACTTTAGTTGTTTCAGGGTAGCTTTAGCTATAACAATGACTAAAGTAGGGATAAATTTGCACTAATGTGGTTACATGTGTAGGCAACCTCCCTTGTTTCATTGCTTTTTCTTTCTACTGTGGTCCCTACTTAAATTTAAAATTGCTAATTTTTCCATCCACTTGTGTTAATTATGGATGCTGCTACCAGCACACATTCAAGATATGGGAGTATTAGTGTTCAGCAATCAACACATAATAGAGTTATATATAGTGCAACTTATGGAGATGGATTGCCTGAATGAAATCAATTTGTGGATGATGGAAAATCTGTTCTAGGCACCATGAACAATCCCTGCACTACCAACCACCTTTTGAAAAATAGGTTAATACTACTTCTATTAAGCTGGGTAATGTAAGGAGATGCTAGACCCTAAGGATTGATTTGAATAAAGATGCAGTCAATTATTTTTATGCTAAACAATTAGGCACAGAGGCAAACTCGCTATTACAGCAAAACTTGTTTAACTCAATAATGGGAGCCAAAACACAGTTTAAAACAGCAGCACTCAAAAAAGATTGTCAACTCTCTGCTAGGTTGTTTACTGTATGGCAGTCAAGAGAATCAACTTTTAAATTAGAAATGCTTTAAAGCCTCACAAAAGTTGTCCTGTACTTTTTCCATCAATCATCTGGCTTATATATATATATATATATATATATATATATATATATATATATATAAGCTTACCAAATCCTTGCATTAGGTAATGAGTCAAGTCTGATCTGCTGTTGGTAATAGCAAGACATTTTGAAATATGCGGACAACAATCTGATGCCATTTTTGGTTCCCAATTTGTTTGTAGATGTTAAGAGGCTAGACATTGTACTGGATCTTTATTCTTCAAACAATACATTCATAAGGCTGGAGGAGGTTCCAGAAGATGTGTGCTAAATAACACGATTACCTATAACTGGTCTACTTTTGAGTAACAATAATACTAAAGAAAAGAAATATCTTTGCTATGTATATTTCTCCAAACACAAAATGTGGACATTAACCACAAAGTAATTAATTAAATAGCTCATCTTAACAGAGTTCTTTCAAAGAACAAAGTTAACACTGAATTGATAGCAGAAATTGAACCTTGGAACCATGAAGTGACTGATACTACAATGTTAATTCCTGCTGCTCATGCTACAAGGCATGTTCCACTAAATATGGACACTGATGTTCTAGTTTAGTAATTGCCCCAGCAAACGATTTGGGTTTGACAGAGGAATGGGAGTTTAAAGATTTACCGTTATATATTTCTACATAAATAACTATCAAAATAGGTTATGAAAAGGCAAATGCTTTGCTTTTCTTCCACCCATTTGACACTACATCAGCATTTGCTAGTGGGAGAAAATCTGCATGGGATATTCGAAATGTTAAATTTAACATTTGGCTTACCTTTATAGTGCTCCTAATAGTGATTGTGCTCTGAATGATGAGATGCTTGCAAAGATGTAATATATTGTTTAAAACATCTGAAGCCAAACAATGTACTGTAGTTATAAATATTTCACCCACAAAAGGAAGCATTATCTCAATATATAACACATGCAAAAAGGGTTGAACAGCACAGGTTGGTTCAGAAGCATTTGCATAGTCCTTACATGGCAAGACCTTTTGAAGCTGCAACAAAACATAGGAAGCAATCCATTTTCAGACAGTTTCCATCCCCATTCTATTCAGGAAGAAATGTAACTTCTTGTTAAGTAAATCTAATCAAAAACAGCCAAGCTGTAAAAAAAGGTCCGGCCCCCAAAAAGGCCATGGTGAAAAAAGATGTGAAATCCAAGGTGGCGGCCAAGAAATGGCTGTGATGGTAGGTTAATGGTTAAATTTTAATAACAATATTTCAGGTGAATTTGGTGCCAAGACCAAGTGGCACAAAATTCACCTGAATTGTTGTTATTAAAATTTAACCATTAACCTACCATCACAGCCATTTCTTGGCCGCCACCTTGGATTTCACATCTTTGTTCACCATGGCCTTTTTGGGGGCCGCACCTTTTTTACAGCTTGACTGTTTTTGATTAGATATCACTTCTTTTTGTATTTGTATACTGCAAAGCCGACCTATGGCTGGCTTTGGGGCTTTTTTAACCCATGTGTTTTTTTCTTTATCACAGGAAGAAGAAAAGAACTTAAACAAGATTAATTTTGTAATACTTTAATTATTTTTGATTTTATTAGTAATTATACAAATTATATACATATATTTATTACATGCCCATTATTCCCCACAGGATATTTTTTTTTGCAGCTGATCTCTCTACTGAGTGACTTGAAATGTAGCTGAACTATATACAGGATGGTTTCTTTGTAGCTGAACTCTCTACAAGGTGACCACTTCTAGCTGGTCTCTCTACAGGGTGATTTGTTTGCAGCTAAACTCTCTACATGGTGCTTTCTTTGCAGCTGAACTCTCTACATGATGGTTTCTTTGTAGCTGAACTCTCTACAAGGTGACTTCGTCCAGCTGATCTCTCTACGGGGTGATTTGTTTGTAGCTGAACTATCTACAAGGTAACTTCTTCTAGCTGATCTCTCTACAGGTTGATTTGTTTGTAACTGAACTCTCTACATGATGGTTTCTTTGTAGCTGAACTCTCTACAAGGTGACTTCTTCTAGCTGATCTCTGTACAGGGGGATTTATTTGTAGCTGAACTCTCTACAAGTGATTTATTTGCAGCTGAACTCTTTATGTGGTGGCTTCTTTGTAGCTGAACTCTTTACAAGGTGACCTCTTCTAGCTGATCTCTCTACAGGGTGATTTGTTTCTAGCTGAACTCTCTACAGGTGATTTTTTGCAGATAAACACTCTACATGGTGGTTTCTTTGTAGCCGAACTCTGTACATGATGGTTTCTTTGTAGCTGAACTCTTTACAAGGTGACTTCTTCTAGCTGATCTTTCTACTGGGTGATCTGTTTACTGATGAACTCTCTACATGGTGGTTTCTTTGTTGCTGAACTCTCTACAAGGTGAATTCTTCTACCTGATCTCTCTACAGGGTAATTTGTTTGTAACTGAACTCTGTACAAGGTGCGTTTTTGTGGGTGATCTCACTGCAGGTTGGTTTGCTTGTAGCTGAACTCCTTGCATTGTGTCTAGTTTCTAGCTGATCTCTCTACAGGGTGATTTGTTTGTAGCTGATCTCTCTACAAGTTGATTTGTGTGTAGCTGATCTTTCTACAGGTTGATTTGTTTGTAGCCAATCTCTCTACAGGGTAATTTGTTTGTAGCTGAACTCTGTACAAGGTGCTTTTTTGTAGGTGATCTCACTGCAGGTTGATTTGTTTGTAGCTGAACTCACTAAACGGTGATTTGCTTGTAGCTGAACTGCTTACATTGTGTCTAGTTTCTAGCTGATCTCTCTACAGGGTGATTTGTTTGTAGCTAATCTCTCTACAAGTTGATTTAAGTGTAGCTGATCTCTCTGCAAGTTGATTAATTTGTAGCCGATCTCTCTACAGGGTAATTTGTTTGTAGTTGAACTGTCTATAAGGTGATTTGTTTGTAGCTGATCTCTCTGCAGGTTGATTTGTTTTAGCTGAACTCTCTACAGGCTGATTTACTTGTAGCTAAACTCCTTACATTGTGTCTAGTTTCTAGCTGATCTCTCTACAGGTTGATTTGTTTGTAGCTGATCTCTCTACAGGGTAATTTGTTTGTAGCTTAACTCTCTATAAGGTGATTTGTTTGAAGCTGAACTCTCTACATGGTGGTTTCTTTGTTGCTGAACTCTCTACAGGGTGTTTTGCTTGTAGCTGAACTCTCTGCAGGGTGATTTGTTTCTAGCTTATCTCTCTACAGGTTGATTTGTGTGTAACTGGTCTCTCTACAAGCTGATTTGTTTGTAGCTGATCTCTCTGCAGGTTGATTTGTTTGTAGCTGATCTCTCTACAAGTTGATTTGTTTGTTGCTCATCACTCTAAAAGTTAATTTGTTTGTAGCTGAACTCTCTGCAAAGTGTTTTGTTTGTAGCTGACCTCGCTTCAGGGTGATTTGTTTCTCTCTACAGGGTGACTTTTTTGTAGCTGACCTCTCTTCAGGGTGATTTGTTTCTAGCTAATTGCTCTATAGGTTGATTTGTTTGTAGATGAACTCTCTACAGGGTAATTTGCTTGTAGCTGAACTCCTTACATTGTGTCTAGTTTGTAGCTGATCTCTCTACAGGGTGATTTGTTTGTAGCTGACCTCTCTTCAGGGTGATTTGTTTCTAGCAAATTGCTCTATAGGTTGATTTGTTTGTAAATGAACTCTCTACAGGGTAATTTGCTTGTATCTGAACTCCTTACATTGCGTCTATTTTGTAGCTGATCTCTCTACAGGGTGATTTGTTTGTAGCTGATCTCTATACAAGTTGATTTGTGTGCAGCTGATCTCTCTGCAGGGTGATTTGTTTGTAGCCAATCTCTCTACAAGGTAATTTGTTTGTAGCTGAACTATCTATAAGGTGATTTGTTTGTAGCTGATCTCTCTGCAGATTGATTTGTTTTAGCTGAACTCTCTACAGGGTGATTTGTTTCTAGCTTATCTCTCTACAGGTTGATTTGTGTGTGACTGATCTCTCTACAAGCTGATTTGTTTGTAGCTGATCTCTCTGCAGGTTGATTTGTTTCTAGATGATCTCTCTACAGGTTGATTTGTTTGTTGCTGATCGTTCTAAAGGTTGATTTGTTTGTAGCTGAACTCTCTGCAAAATGTTTTGTTTGTAGTTGATCTCTCTACAAGATGATTTTTGTAGCTGACCTCTCTTCAAGGTGATTTGTTTCTAGCTGATATCTCTACAGGGTGATTTTTTTGTAGCTGACCTCTCTTCAGGGTGATTTGTTTCTAGCTGATCGCTCTACTGGTTGGTTTGTTTGTAGCTGAACTCTCTACAGGGTGATTTGTTTGTAGCTAATCTCTCTACAAGTTGATTTGTGTGTAGCTGATCTCTCTGCAGGTTGATTTGTTTGTAGCCGATCTCTCTACAGGGTAATTAGTTTGTAGCTGAAGTGTCTATAAGGTGATTTGTTTGTAGCTGATCTCTCTGCAGGTTGATTTGTTTTAGCTGAACTCTCTACAGGGTGATTGTTGTAGCTGAACTCCTTACATTGTGTCTAGTTTCTAGTTGATGTCTCTACAGGGTGATTTTTTGTAGCTGAACTCTCTACAGGGTGATTTGTTTCTAGCTTATCTCTCTACAGGTAGATTTGTTTTGATTTTTTCATTGCTGATCACTCTAAAGGTTGATTTGTTGTAGCTGAACACTCTGCAAAGTGTTTTATTTGTAGCTGATCTCTCTACTGGGTAATTTGTTTGTAGCTGAACTCTCTCCACAGTAACTTGTGTGTAGCTGAATTCTGTGTAGCTGAATTCTCTAGAGAGTGACTTAATTGTAGCTGAATTCTCTACAGGGTGCATGACTTGTTTATAGCTGAACTTTCTTCAGTGTGACTTGTAATGTTCTGAATCTCTATAGTGGTATATTTGCTTAACTCTTCACATGGTGACTTGCTTCTTGCTGAACTGTCTATAAGATTAACTGTTTGCAGCTGAACTCCCTACAGAATAACTTGTGATGTAATAAAATTCTATAATGGAGTAAATAAATTAGCTGAATGCTCTATTAGGGTGACTGTTCTATTAGAGTATCTCGATCTCGCATTTGCTACACGGAGTTGGCTTTAGAATCATAACTCAGTGGTTTGTAATCCGATTCTTCTGTACTACTGCAAGGACTTTCTATGAAGATTATTCCAGCTATACACCGATTTTCAGCTCATTGCTCTAAGCGGTTTGCTTAGTAGGCGTGAAATCTAATGCTTTTTTATTCATAAAATTCGATCGCGTAATTGTGACACAGGTTGGGTTTTGTGTCATATCTTCTTGGTCTTTATCTCGATTCCTTTCAAACCACCAAACGGCACTCCTACGATGGTTACTCCATCTACATAGCAATTTTCAACTCATTCCATGAAGCGGTTTACCCTGTAGGCGTGACAACAAATCGATCTTGTTTTACGCGAATAATCGGTCATAACTGCTGAACCATTCATCGGATTTGTACCAAATGTGATGCTAGGATTCGCCTTTGGACTCCCTTTCTGTGTGCCAAATTTCATGGCGATCGGAGTACGTGTTTGCTAGTTATAGCAATTTTTGCAAGTGTGCGAAAAGACGAAGAAGAAGAAAAAAAAACGAAGAAAAAAAACCAAACTTTGGCAGTTCGTATCTCGGAAATGGCTAGAGCGATTTCCTTCAAAATTGGAATGTAGCCTCCCCTGGCTGGCGGACAACTGTGTAACAAATTTGGTTCTAATCGGATAAGTGATCACTGAGGTACAAAGGTGTGAAAATGACGTTTTCGTTCTTCCTGTCAATATACTCACGGGTGTGGCGCGCCGGCTTCTTGGGCCGCACGACACGCTACCGTGTGTCTTGATTCAATGCTTGTCCCCAGGTACCCATATAGGGGTATGATATATCACTTCATAAACTGCATCCATTGTAGCAAACAATTTTAATGGAGTTTAACTAGTTAAACTAGGTTAATGTTGCAGTCAAGCATGCGTGTGTGTATTATGATAGTGACTAACCCAAAGCTCCACCATGACTAGGGGGGAAGATTGGGCAGGCACACACGTGAGAAGGGTTGGCAATAATTTGAAAATAACATTGCGCATGTGTTACAAGAAAAAAGCGCATGGAGAGGTGTTAGAACACATGGTGCTACATGGCATAACGAATCTTGTCCCACCCATACCACTCCCCTCTACCAACTATCTCATATTAGTATTTTTAGAAGATGATAATCACAAAGGGATTGTTTGGTGGGGTAATGTATTGCCCAAAAAAAAAAAAAAAACGTAAATAAAATTAATAATGGGGGAGTTTGGAGGTGAAGCATGCACCACAGACAGTCCCAGCAGGGAGCTTAGTAAATCCCCCATTTTTTCCATTTTCTTTTCCATCTTGAGGCTAGCTCAGGGTGTGACAGTGCAGGGTTTCTATTAGGAACTTTGTGGCTTGTGGAAATTCTTGTGGTTTCAGAGAACGTTAGAATCTCCAAGCATTCCTACCTCCAAGCCTTTGTAGTAAAACATGCTGTATACATCATGTAAAATATTATTGTTGAAAAGGGGCCTATTTGAGAATTAATAGGAGAATACATGGAACCCTGCACATCTACCAAAACAACCACCATCTGTTGATGGTGGCAACCTGCTCACAACAGGGTAAGACCTGCTGACCGGGTTAAACTGACAAGCAACATTAATGTGCTGTAAATTATGTTTATGTGTACTGATCTATCATTTTTGAAATGATACTACCCTATCAATGATATTTAATGGTTTATTTTTATTGTGTAATAATCCACTAAATTAAATTATATTTGGGTGGTATCGTAAGCAATCAATTATCGACATGCTTATTACCACAGGACGTACCTTCGTGTTCAGTCGTCCTTTACGCATCCTTTTCAGCTGGATTATTTGACCTGACATCGTCTTCAAGTATCCCAAATCTGCTGTCCATAATTGCCTTCCTTGAGCAGTAATGGCTGAATAGAGTCTCAGCCAAAATACTCAGTTACCAACACCACGTCTCGATTAACGGAAACTCATAAGGCTTGCGTGTTTCATTTACTGGAACCTGGTATTGCAACGGCTATTATGCTTTATCCGAACCCACAAAAATCTGAGAAAAATCCCACATAATTTTAAAGGTATAACCGACATTCAAACAAAAATTTGAGTCTGGACATTACGTAACACACGAGTTATGATTTTTTTTAAAAATACGCACACAAAAAAATGATTATTAAATGACTTAGTAAATCATGTGTTAAACAAGTCAGTTGGATGATCTACAGTGAGCAATGTGGACAGAAGAGCTCTCTGCCATATTTATCATACAGAATATCATTCATACAAACTTCATGTAGCCACCTGTTACAAGCACATTGCACCCAATCTTCCACTTCATCATCACCTTGAAATGGTTCAAAACACACAGCATGTGTTATGACTTTCATTTGTTGCAACATCATAGCTCTCAGACACTGAAAGGGTAGAGGAGGCTGCTTCATCAGCAGCACTTACTCTTGGAAACTTCGCTACAAGTGGAGGTGGTTCATTCTCACTGTTCCTTTTTCTGCCTCGCTGTTGACTGATTCGTCCTGTAGCATTCCTCTCTGCCTTCTTAGCAGCTGCTAGGGCCTTCTTTTCTGCAACCAGAATCTTCTTTTTTCTCTGTTCTTCTTCTTTAGCCTTTTCCCTTTGTTCTCTTTCTATTTTCTTCCTTTCTTTTTCCTCCTCTTGCTGCTTTCATTTCTCTTCATGCTCTTTAAGGATAGAAACGCACTTTTCACTTGTCAAGACCCTAGCTCCTGAAATTCTTACAGAAGTCTCTGTTTTCTGTGGCTTAGCATCTGGAACAAACTGCACTAAATACTTTGATATATACCTCAAGTTGTGAGATTGGTCTACAGTGGCGTTTTTGTCATCTCTCTCTACTACAGTGTTCTCTGTTCTGTCTGCTGCTGTTAACGTAGCTCTCAGCTCACTTTCTACTTCAGTGTTCTCTGCTTCATGTGCTGTTAACGTGGATCTTAAATCACCTTCTCCTCCATTGTTCTCTGTTACATCTGCTGATACTGTGGCTCTTATTTCACCTTCTCCTCTATTATTCTGTTACATCTACACTCCCTGCAATGTACCGTACTTCTTTTCTGGTCTGTCCATACCCAGCCTGTCCTACCTCCACCAAAAAGTTGGCAAACTCGCCCTCTTCAACTGCTGGCAGCAATGACTTGGGTCCTGCACTGTTAAAACTGAAGTGCCATGGTAGCACCTAAAAATGCTATGGTAGCACCTCAAAGTGCTAAATTTTGACTGCTCCAGTAAAAAAATAACACCTAGAGGTGCTACCATAGCACTTCATTTTTAACAGTGTGGTTTGTCACCATGGCTTACTTTCCCTTAAATTCCGTAATGCGAAGTGGATTTTGGGACACCATGCTTCTTAGCAGCTCATAAAGTAGGGATGTTCTCATCAGTCACTGCCTTCATTGCAGCCTCCATATCCTTATCTGTCCATTGTTTACGCTTTTTACCACAAATCTCAGTGTTAACAGCTGGAGGTGCTGATTCCGTTCGTGGTCTGCCTTGTCTTCTCTTATTATTCTTTGGCAGCAAAGGTTGGAATGACGTTCGAGATCTAAATGATACTGTTTCTGGTGATGCTCCGACAACAATTGCCATGGCCCGACAATAGCTCTTTCAAACACTACAATAAAGCAGTTACACTTACTGACTAGTCATAGTTTTATTAGGCCCCTATTCGGTGATTATTAGTTTCTCATCCAGCCTTTCTAATTATTATGATGCGGGCGGGAGGGTATTACCATTATACCATTATTTTATAATATTAACACACTGATGTACAGACCTTGTCCAAATTGTCTTTTTTTCTTACTACAAACATTTCCTTCACCAGCTGATTCTACTTTTCGTGATCGCCAACTGTTTTTCTACAGTCAACTGAAAGCCTGCTTTGATAAAGTCGATAGAGCACGATTGCAACTGGCACTGCAACAATTTGCTAAGGAAAACAACAGTTCTCCTGGTGATATATGGCGAATTGTAGCGTTCATCAACAAAAATTATAACAGTTTGGTATCACGTGTTCTTCTGAGCATGCGCAGAATAAATAATGGCTTACCATGCGGTAGCTTAAGAAGGATGCGGGCGGTGGATGAGAAACTAATAATCACCAAATAGGGGCCTTAACAAACCTTACCACAATTATCAGCGGTAGTTAAACAACCCAATGCCGAGCGGGTTAATGTCAGCCATGTGGTTGCCAGGTAATAATACACGGAATAATGTTGTTTTCTCTAGTAAAACACCCATCCGATATTTGAAATACCCGTTTCCGTTTATTGAGTCAATCCGATAATTGATAGCATACGATACCGATCCTGCAATGATTCAGAATGCCCTACTCTACATTTCCACCAAATTCCATACTTTTATCACAAAGTAAATGTTCCTCTTTATTATTGAGGTTTAACTGCTGTACTATCAAGACACACGATAGCGTGTCGTGCAGCCCAAGAAGCCGGCGCGCCACACCGCGAGTATATTAACAGGAAGAAAGAAAACGCAATTTTCACACCTATGTAGCTCTGTGATCAATTATTCGATTGGAACCAAATTTGCTACAGACGTGCCGGCCAGTTATGGGAGTCGACATACCACATTTGAAGAAAATCGGTCTAGCCATTTCCGAGATACGAGCGAACAAAATGTCGTTTTAATTTCTTCGTTTTTCTTCTTCTACTTCTTCATTTCGCACACTTCGCAAAATCCGCCATAAAACACAAATGCGTGCTCCAATCGGGCTGAAATTTGGCACGCTTGAAGGGCTCATTAAGGCGGATCTCAGTACCAACTTTGGTTGTAGGAATCCGATGGACATTCACCGAGTTATGATCGATTATTCGCGTAAAATAAGGTCGAAGGTCTGTCACGCCCACAGAGTAAACCCCTTGAAGGAATGAGTTGAAAATTGCTATGTAGATGGAGTAACCATCGTAGGAGTGTCTTTTTGTGATTTGAAGAGAATCGAGATAAAGACCATGGAGATATGACACAAAACCCAACCTGTGTCACAATTACGCAATCGATTTTTTTGAATAAAAAAACTATTAGTTTTCACGCCTAAAAGGCAAACCGCTTGGAGCAATGAGCTGAAAATCGGTGTGTAGCTGGAATAATCATCATAGAAAGTCCGTGCAGTAGTACAGAAGAATCGGAATACAAACCACTGAGTCATGATTCGAAAGCCAACTACGTGTTGCAAATGCGAGATCGAGATACTCTAATAGAACAGTCACCCTAATAGAGCATTCGGCTACGTTTATAACTTACTCCATCAAAGAATTATATTACATTGCAAGTTATTCTGTAGGGAATTCAGCTACAACCAGTTAATCTGATAGACAATTCAGCTACAGGCAAGTCACCCTGTAGAGAGTTCACCTAGAAACGAATCACCCTGTAGAGAGATCAGCTAGAAGAAGTCACCTTGTAGAGAGTTCAGTTACAAATAAACCATCACGTAGAGAGTTCAGCTGCAAAGAAATCACCCTGTAGAGCGTTTAAATCACCCTGCAGAGAGTTCGGCTGCAAACAGTTCACCCTGTAGAGAGATCAGCTAGAAGAAGTTACCTTGTAGAGCATTCAGCTACAAAGAAACCATCATGTAGATATGTCAGCTGCATACAAATCACTCTGTAGAGAGATCACCTACAAAAAGATCTCCCTGTAGAGAGTTCGGCTAGAAAAAGTCACCTTGTAGAAAGTTCAGCTACAAAGAAACCACCACGTAGAGAGTTCAGCTGCAAACAAAACATCCTGTAGAGAAATCAGCTGCAAACAAATTGCTCTGTAGAAAGATCAGCTAGAAGAAGTTACCTTGTAGAGAGTTCAGCTGCAAAGAAACCATCATGTAGAGAGTTCAGCTACAGTACAAACAAATCCTGTAGAAATATCAGCTAGAAGAAGTCACCCTGTAGAGAGTTCAGTTGCAAAGAAACCACCATGTAGAGAGTTCACCTGACCCTGTAGAGACATCAACTAGAAGAAGTTACTTTGTAGAGAGTTCAGCTACAAAGAAACCATCAGGTAGAGACAAACAAGTGACCCTGTTGGGACATCAGCTAGAAGAAGTTACCTTGTAGAGAGTTTAGCTGCGAAGAAACCATCATGTAGAGAGTTCTGTAATTAATATAATATGTATATATATATATAATTTGTACATTTACTGATAAAATCAGAAATATTTAAAGTATTTAACATCTGCTCATCTTTTCTTCTTCCTGTGGTAAAGAAAAGAAAATCCCCAAAGCCGACCTATGGCCGGCTTTGGGGTATAAAAACACAAAAAGAAGTGAAATCTAATCAAAAACAGCTAAGCTGTAAAAAAGGTGCGGCCCCAAAAAGGCCATGGTGAAAAAAGATGTGAAATCCAAGGTGGCAGCCAAGAAATGGCTGTGATGATAGGTTAATGGTAAAAATTTTAATAACGACAATTCATTTGAATTTTGTGCCAAGACCAAATTCACCTAAATTGTCGTTATTAAAATTGTTACCATTAACCTACCATCACAGCCATTTCTTGGCCGCCACCTTGAATTTCACATCTTTTTTCACCATGGCCTTTTTGGGGCTGCACCTTTTTTTACAGCTTAGCTGTTTTTGATTAGATAATAATTATGCTGGCATAAGTATCGGTCTCTATATTGTGAGTATAATAATCACAGAATTAGCTATAGTACATTTGCAAGTATAATTTTACAATATTAGGGTTTCAATTAAACTAATCAGTGAAACAGGGTAATATAGTAGCTATTTTCATGTAGCTAAAGCAAGTTTAAATTTTTTTTTTAAGAATGGGATCCCTCATATTTTATACTGAGCTACATATGTATAGCTAATCAAAGCTGTATAGTAGTTAATTACTAAAAACTCAACTATAAAACTGTACTTTTCAGGGGCGGATCCAGAAGCTGACAAGGGGAGGGGCACAAGTTGTAGGTAGTTGGGGAGAGCCAGATTATCTTGTTAGTTGCTGCATTTTTGAAGCAGCAAATAATCACCTCTTTATAGTGTCTCACTGTTGAAATTTGCCATTTTGGTCTTTGCAGATGGTTGTGAAGTCTTAAAAGGTATTCAACAGGCTTCGAATGCCTTGAACAACATCAACATGATAATTGTTTTTAGAGGCGCTTAGTACACACGAAGGTGCTGGGTAACAATTTCACAAATAGTTTGACTGGTTTGCAGGTGAAATTGCAATAAATGCTACTGAAATGTGCATCTTTTCATGAGTTTTATAGCAAAACTGATCTTGGCCTGACAAAGCTTAGTATTTTAATCAGCAGTAGCTATATATGGCTAGCTCCTCCACAAGGTGACAGGGGGGCATTTTCCCTGAATGCCCCATCCTGGATCCGCCATTGCTTTTATGCTTTTTCTTTTTCTTAACTATTCTTCTAAGTATCCCCTATTTTACCTACATACTAAAGAAAAGGCTGATGTTAAAGATGGGACGCATTCTTTTATTACTATATGAAACTAAACTAGGTTTAAGAATTAAAGGACTACAGATGCAAGCTTATGTAAAATAGCAGTGAAATACTTTTATGCATCTGAGTATTTTTTAAAATTCATTACTCTTGAATTTTCCTCTACCAGCCTGCCTGACTGTCTGACTACACTCACAAGGCTAGAGGCCAAATAAAACAGAATGGCCACCATTTCATGCTGCAATAAGCAAACTCACAGGTGGGATGTGCCTTTTGCAGTTTCAACAAATGTTTATTCTACACTTTACCATTTTTTTTTGTCATAAATAAAAAAGAGTCATCTTCTTTACTCCAGGAAAACCATGACCTCTGCATCGACGCTTTACTAAAGCAGTGCCTTGAAATTTTTTTATGCATTGAATGGACTGTATTAGCAATTTACCATAAAGGTTAAGTACTTCTGTGGGGAAACTTTTTGCCTTTTCCAAGTTTTGGAATTTAACAGTAAAAATTTGACCTTTGAAACATTTAAACCTTCACATATTACATAATATAGGAATGTTTGCAAAGCATGAAAATTTTACATTGCAACATTGAAAATATTTCTCTTCAGCCAATATGGCATTAGTTGCCAGCTAAGCTTTGCTTTTAAATGAACAAAACATGCAACAACGATGGTCAACTACATTGTAAACAAGATTTTTGTGCAGTGCTGCCTACTACCTCAATCTACTGCATAGCTGAGTGGTGAGATCAAGATACTCTAACACAGCAGTCACATTCACTCGTGTATTCCATAACTTTGTTCTAACTAAGAAAATTAGCAAGCTCATACAAACATTATCATTAATTTAAAAAAGAAGTAGGGTTTCAGTAGTAAAATATGAGATGATGTCCCTAGCTACATATCACTGTAGCAATCTATGGAAATTCTGAGTTTGGAATTATACAATTTCACAGTGGCAAGTAGGGACCACATTGCTACATTGCCAAGTAGGGATTTCCCTAAAACTGTGAGGAGGCTGCTAAAATTATTCAAGAAATGGTGCGATTGTGAGTAGTATCTCCATTGCTACAAATGATAGTTTACATTGTGAGCAGTTATTGCTGTGGCAGTGCCATTCAACTACCAACACAATATGTGACCGGATTTGCGAAAAGGTACCTTTTTCACACACAAAATTTGGCCTATTTTTTGTACTAAAATGCTTCATAACTTTTTGAACATACCATATAATTGCTTGAAATTTTCAATGCATGTAGCTACAGTATCTGGCTACATTGTGAGACTAAGAGCAAGTTAATCAGTATAAGGAGTCAAGTGTTACATCATTTTGTTTGCTGGTATGTCAAATGTGTGAAAAAGGTACCTTTTCGCAAATCCGGTCACATATGGTAAATGCAATCTATACTGTATGTATGTGAGAATAATAGTGTACGCTCACTTGCAAATTCTAAATACCGTCACTGTCTTTATACTGCAGTTTTGGGATTGTGTATATTATGCAATACTTATACACCCACATACCATAGACAGTCACAGTTCTCCTGTCAGACATCACTGATAAAGATCCACTCTGTACAGTACATACATAGCTACCAGCATCACTTCTCATTGCATTAATAATAGTTAATGTACTAGTGTTACCAGTTGATGTTGATTGACCTGTAACATCACTACCCGCATGAGTCCATGAGAATGTCACACCAGATGATACTGATGATGTACATGTTAAACTGACTGTTGATCCTTGTGCTACCTCTCTGTCCTGAGGGTGAGTGGTGATTTCTAACATTCACATGTAAAATAATGAGAATGCTGAAAAACATTTTATAATATTATACTCACTTAAAACAGTAACAATAGCAGAGTTTGATGTAATCCCACCAACTTCATTTGACACTATACATCTGTACTGCTTTGACTCTTGTAAGTTACTCACAGTATAACTCTGACTATTAGAATTACTAATATTTCTCCATGGTCCTCCGTTAATACTACTAGTCTGCCATTGATATCTAATTGATCCTCTACCATCTCCCTCACAAGTCAGAGTAACAGTCATCCTATCAGTTGTCAACTGGTTGGTGGGATGAGTTGTGATAGTGGGACGTCCTGTTAGTAAATCATGGAACTAAATGTATTACTTGTCTTATTGACACCTACCATACACATTCACAATGGTAGCATTAGACTCAACTGATCCAGCCTCATTGCTCACTCTACATCTGTACATGTACTCTCCAATAGTCAGTGTGGTATCAGTAGTGTATGACATTGTGTTACCATCACTAACAGCAGTCCAACTACCTCCATAATTTCTCTCCCAGGAGTACACCAGTGAGCCTAGACCATTAGCTCTACACACTACAGTGGTACTAGTTCCTATGGGTACATCTCCACCAGTTGGTTGAGTGGTGATTATTGGAGGACCTAAATAAACATTTATGGATGGTAAACTGCAAGGTTATTGTTTTACTTGTGTTTTGGGTAATCTGTTTCATGTCATGCATGAATGTAATTGGAGCAATTTATGGTGTTCTTTGTTATGGTAGGTTTTCCCCAGTTGGAATGTTTCATAATCACAGTAATGTTGATTGAAAGTTTAAATGTCCTATTTGGTCAAAGTTATCATATATTATATGTGACTGGATCTACAAAAACCGTTCTTATCGCCCAAGACAGGAAGTTTGATTTTTTTCACACAAACACAAAGCTTAATCAATGGACTATCAAGTTTCACTGCCACAGTCGACCAGAGTAAAGTGGTCTGCTTTTGCTGGCTGCTTTTCAAGAGCATAGTGGCGAGCCGTACAAGTGGTCTGGGGTCTTGATGGAGCCCTGGCCAACCGGGTGATGGCAGTGTGTGGCTGTACAGCTCCGTGGTGTTGGACAATGACCTGTGCTATAAATTTCCTTTCACTTTAGCCAGTTCTGAACCATGAATGGCCTATAACTTGGCCTAATCCATCCCAGCACATTTCTTTTCAATTTTTGAACACCATCTTGTCCGCCTTCTAGGGCCCCCACATCCCACCCTTCTGGAGCTCGTCTGATACAGACAACCTCGGTTTAAAAACTATCTAAAATGGTGAGGAAACTTAGCTGTTGACTACTTCTTCACTGGATGATTAGGAAGGTAAGAAATTATTGCAAAATGTGTGAAAATTTGGTATGCATAGCAACCACCATTGTCCAGCTACAACACGTTAATATTTAAAACCGACGTTTCTTGGTACTTTTAAGTGGGCGATAAGACCGGTTTTCCCAGAGACAGTCACATATTACATCTGGCTGTCTAAAATACAGTGTATCTATAAACATAGATCTGCGCCTAATAGTGGGGCGGTTAAGTCATATGATCGTTCACTTTGTGATAAAAGTACCAAATTTGGTGTGGTGATACTTTACTTCATGCATTTTCATTTTAGGATGGGTACCATTAAAAATTACAATGGTAAACCCACCATTATTAATGTTTTTGAAAAGCTTTGAACCAAGGAAACTTTACAAACATACACTTCTTAGCTCTACATGCATTCAACATATAAATGAACATGAAAACAATTTTGTGTGTAGTAAGAACATGTTTATAGTAAATTGCTTGTATTTTTCAGTATAATCATGACCACACACTAGAGCTGCATTTTACCTGAAATGCATTGCAGCCAAAATTTGCGACCAAATTTAACAAAACAATGCTTCCACACATCCAATTTTCTGACTTTAACAAACTGTAACTAGACTACTCAGTGATTGCATGCTCCTACATCGATTTATCGTCCTTCAAAGTCATAACACTGGATGTGTGTGGAAACCTTGTTTTGTCAAATTCGGTCACATTTTAACAGTTACATTGATACTCTGATTCGATTAACATCATGTTTTTTGTTGTTGTGGATCACTGTATAGTAGGGTCCACAAAGGTTTGGGTATGGCCCATGGAAAACATCACTCAAAAACCACTCTACTTTTCCCTGATGAGGAGTAGGCAGTATTGGTTAGGTAAAACTATATAAACCTAAAATAGCCTTCAGATCAACCCAAAATGCTTTCAAAAAGTTTCTATGGAATTTTAAAATAAATACATTAAACAGAATTTTAAAGTGACTGACTGACTAACTGATGCCTTCAGACAAGTGTAACTCAATAATGGCTAAGGCTACTGGCTTGATTTATTCACTATTCAAGGTTGTGCAAGATGGCTTCCCATCATAACGGAAATCATCCATATTTTCCATAGTAGCTATTTTAATTGCAGAGGCACTTTTCAAACAGATCTTGATTCATAATGCTGTGTAACAGGCTGGACATAGCTGACAATGAAGCATAATAGATACCTCACTTTTCAGACAGCAATTTATAGCTGGACCATTCCTTCTTTTGATGCGATATGCAATATTGGAATTTTAAATTTGAGTAGGGACCACAGTAGAAAAAAAAGGAAATGAAACAACGGGGGTTGCTTATACATGTAACCATACTGGTGTAAATTTATCCCTACTTTAGTTGTTTCAGGGTAGCTTTAGCTATAACCATGACTAAAGTAGGGATAAATTTGCACTAATGTGGTTACATGTGTAGGCAACCTCCCTTGTTTCATTGCTTTTTCTTTCTACTGTGGTTCCTACTTAAATTTAAAATTGCTAATTGTTCCATCCACTTGTGTTAATTATGGATGCTGCTACCAGCACACATTCAAGATATGGGAGTATTAGTGTTCAGCAATCAACACATAATAGAGTTATATATAGTGCAACTTATGGAGATGGATTGCCTGAATGAAATCAATTTGTGGATGATGGAAAATCTGTTCTAGGCACCATGAACAAGCCCTGCACTACCAACCACCTTTTGAAAAATAGGTTAATACTACTTCTATTAAGCTGGGTAATGCAAGGAGATGCTAGACCCTAAGGATTGATTTGAATAAAGATGCAGTCAATTATTTTTATGCTAAACAATTAGGCACAGAGGCAAACTCGCTATTACAGCAAACTTGTTTAACTCAATAATCGGAGCCAAAACACAGTTTAAAACAGCAGCACTCAAAAAAGATTGTCAACTCTCTGCTAGATTGTTTACTGTATGGCAGTCAAGAGAATCAACTTTTAAATTAGAAATGCTTTAAAGCCTCACAAAAGTTGTCCTGTACTTTTTCCATCAATCATCTGGCTTAAATATATATATATATATACATCAAGACACACGATAGTGTGTCGTGCGACCCAAGAAGCCGGCGCGCCACACCGTGAGTATATTAACAGGAAGAAAGAAAACGCAATTTTCACACCTATGTAGCTCTGTGATCACTTATCCGATTGGAACCAAATTTGCTGGAGACGTGCTGCCCATTTAGGGGAGTCTACATACCAAATTTGAAGAAAATCGCTCAAGCCATTTCCGAGATACGAGCGAACAAAATTTCGTTTTAATTTCTTGGTTTTTTTCTTCTTCCCCTTCAATTCGCACACTTCGCAATATTCGCAATAAAACACGAATGCGTGCTCGGATTGGGCTGAAATTTGGCACACTTAAAGGGCTCATTAAGACAGATCTCCGTACCAACTTTAGTAGGAATCCGATGAATATTCACGGAGTTATGACCGATTATTTACGTAAAATAAGGTCGAAGGTCTGTCACGCCTACAGGGTAAACCCCTTGGAGGAAGCGGTTGAAAATTGATATGTAGATGGAGCAACCATCGTAGGAATGCCTTTTGTGGTTTGAAAGGAATCGGGATAAAGACCATGGAGATATGACACGAAACCCAACCTGTGTCAAAATTACGCGATCGATTTTTATGAATAAAAATACTATTAGTTTTCGTATTTACCAGGCAAACCGCTTAGAGCAACGAGCTCAAAATCAGTATGTAGCTGGAATAATCATCATAGAAAGTCCTTGCAATAGTACAGAAGAATTGGATTACAAATCACTGAGTTATGATTCGAAAGGCAACTACGTGCAGCAAATTCGAGATCGAGATACTCTAATAGAACAGTCACCCTAATAAAGCATTCAACTACATTTATAATTTACTCAGTTATATTACATTTTAAGTTATTCTGTAGGGAATTCAGCTACAAACAAGTCACCCTGTAGTCAGATCAGCTAGAAGAAGGTACCTAATAGAGAGTTCAGCTACAAAGAAGCCATCATGTAGAGAGTTCAGCTCAAATAAATCACCCTGTAGAGAATTCAGCTACAATCAAATTGCCCTGTAGAGAAATCAGCTATAGAAGAAGTTACTTTGTAGAGAGTTCAGCTACAAAGAAACAATCATGCAAAGAGTTTAGCTGCAAACAAATCACCCAGTAAAAAGTTCCGCTATGAACAGATCACACTGTAGAGAGTTCAGTTAGATACAAGTCATCCTGTAGAGAGACCAGCTAGAAGAAGTTACCTTGTAGAAAGTTCAGTTACAAAGAAACAATCATGCAAAGAGTTTAGCTGCAAACAAATCACCCAGTAGAAAGTTCCGCTATGAACAGATCACACTGTAGAGAGTTCAGTTAGAAACAAGTCATCCTGTAGATAGATCAGCTAGAAGAAGTCACTTTGTAGAGAGTTCAGCTACAAAGAAACCACCATGTAAAAGAGTTCAGCTGCAAACAAATCGCCCTGTAGAGAATTCAGCTACAAACAAATCACCCTGTAGAAAGATCAGCTAGAAGAAGTTACCTTGTAGAGAGTTCAGCTACAAACAAATCACCCTGTAGAGAGTTCAGCTACAAAGAAATTACCATGTAGAGAGTTCAGCTACAAACAAATTACCCTGTAGAAAGATCAGCTAGAAGAAGTTACCTTGTAGAGAGTTCAGCTAGAAACAAGTCACCATGTAGAGAGATCAGCTAGAAACAAGCCACCCGTAGAGTGTTTAGCTAGAAGGAGTTACATTGTAGAGAGTACAGCTACAAAGAAGCTACCATGTAGAGAGTTCAGCTGCAAATAAATCGCCCTGTAGAGAATTCAGCTACAAATAAATCACCCTGTAGAAAGATCAGCTAGAAGAAGTTACCTTGCAGAGAGTTCAGCTACAAACAAATCACCCTGTAGAGAGTTCAGCTAAAAACAAGTCACCATGTAGAGAGTTCAGCTAGAAGTTACATTGTAGAGAGTTCAGCTACAAAGAAACTACAATGTAGAGAGTTCAGCTGCAAATAAATTGCCCTGTAGAGAATTCAGCTACAAACAAATTACCCTGTAGAAAGATCAGTTAGAAGAAGTTACCTTATAGAGAGTTTAGCTACAAACAAGTCACCATGTAGAGAGATCAGCTACAAACAAGCCACCCGTAGAGAGTTTAGCTAGAAGGAGTTACATTGTAGAGAGTTCAGCTACAAAGAAACTACCATGTAGAGAGATCAGCTGCAAACAAATCGCCCTGTAGAGAATTCAGCTACAAACAAATCACCCTGTAGAAAGATCAGCTAGAAGAAGTTACCTTGTAGAGAGTTCAGCTACAAACAAATCACCCTGTAGAGAGTTCAGCTACAAACAAGTCACCATGTAGAGAGTTCAGCTAGAAGTTACATTGTAGAGAGTTCAGTTACAAAGAAACTACCATGTAGAGAGTTCAGCTGCAAACAAATTGCCCTGTAGAGAATTCAGCTACAAACAAATTAACCTGTAGAAAGATTAGCTAGAAGAAGTTACCTTGTAGAGAGTTCAGCTACAAACGAATCACCCTGTAAAGAGATCAGCTAGAAACAAGTCAACCTGTAGAGAGTTCAGCTAGAAGAAGTTACATTGTAAAGAGTTCAGCTACAAAGAAACTACCATGTAGAGAGTTCAGCTGCAAATAAATCGCCCTGTAGAGAATTCAGCTACAAACAAATTACCCTGTAGAAAGATCAGCTAGAAGAAGTTACCTTGTAGAGAGTTCAGCTACAAACAAATCACCCTGTAGAGAGTTCAACTACAAACAAGTCACACTGTAGAGAGATCAGTTAGAAACAAGCCACCCATAGAGAGTTCAGTTATTACGTTTGTAGATGTTAAGAGGCTAGACATTGTACTGGATCTTTATTCTTCAAACAATACGTTCATAAGGCTGGAGGAGCTTCCAGAAGATGTGTGCTAAATAACACGATTACCTATAACTGGTCTACTTTTGAGTAACAATAATACTAAAGAAAAGAAATATCTTTGCTATGCCAAACACAAAATGTGGACATTAACCACAAAGTAATTAATTAAATAGCTCATCTTAACAGAGTTCTTTCAAGGATCAAAGTTTACACTGAATTGATAGCAGAAATTGAACCTTGGAACCATGAAGTGACTGATACTACACTGTTAATTCCTGCTGCTCATGCTACAAGACATGTTCCACTAAATATGGACACTGATGTTCTAGTTTAGTAATTGCCCCAGCAAACGATTTGGGTTTGACAGAGGAATGGGAGTTTAAAGATTTACCGTTATATATTTCTACATAAATAACTATCAAAATAGGTTATGAAAAGGCAAATGCTTTGCTTTTCTTCCACCCATTTGACACTACATCAGCATTTGCTAGTGGGAGAAAATCTGCATGGGGTATTCGAAATGTTAAATTTAACATTTGGCTTACCTTTATAGTGCTCCTAATAGTGATTGTGCTCTGAATGATGAGATGCTTGCAAAGATGTAATATATTGTTTAAAACATCTGAAGCCAAACAATGTACTGTAGTTATAAATATTTTACCCACAAAAGAAGCATTACCTCAACATATAACACATGCAAAAAGGGTTGAACAGCACAGGTTGGTTCAGAAGCATTTGCATAGTCCTTACATGGCAAGACCTTTTGAAGCTGCAACAAAACATAGGAAGCAATCCATTTTCAGACAGTTTCCATCCCCATTCTATTCAGGAAGAAATGTAACTTCTTGTTAAGTAAATTCAATGCTTGTCCCCAGGTACCCATATAGGGGTATGATATATCACTTCATAAACTGCATCCATTGTAGCAAACAATTTTAAAGGAGTTAAACTAGTTAAACTAGGTTAATGTTGCAGTCAAGCATGCGTGTGTGTATTATGATAGTGACTAACCCAAAGCTCCACCATGACTAGGGGGAAGATTGGGCAGGCACACACGTGAGAAGGGTTGGCAATAATTTGAAAATAACATTGTGCATGTGTTACAAGAAAAAGGCACGTGGAGAGGTGTTAGAACACATGGTGCTACATGGCATAACGAATTTTGTCCCACCCATACCACTCCCCTCTACCAACTATCTCATATTAGTATTTTTAGAAGATGATAATCACTAAGGGATTGTTTGGTGGGGTAATGTATTGCCCAAAAATAATAAATAAATAAATAAATAAAATTAATAATGGGGGAGTTGGGAGGTGAAGCATGCACCACAGACAGTCCCAGCAGGGAGCTTAGTAAATCCCCCATTTTTTCCATTTTCTTTTCCATCTTGAGGCTAGCTCAGGGTGTGACAGTGCAGGGTTTCTATTAGGAACTTTGTGGCTTGTGGAAATTCTTGTGGTTTCAGAGAACGTTAGAATCTCCAAGCATTCCTACCTCCAAGCCTTTGTAGTAAAACATGCTGTATACATCATGTTAAATTATTATTGTAGAAAAGGGGCCTATTTGAGAATTAATAGGGGAATACATGGAACCCTGCACATCTACCAAAACAACCACCATCTGTTGATGGTGGCAACCTGTTCACAACAGGGTAAGTCCTGCTGTCAGGGTTAAACTGACAAGCATCATTAATGTGCTGTAAATTATGTATATGTGTACTGATCTATCATTTTTGAAATGATACTACTCTATCAATGATATTTAATGGTTTATTTTTATTGTGTAATAATCCACTAAATTAAATTATATTTGGGTGGTACCCATCCTGCAATGATTCAGAATGCCTTACTCTACATTTCCACCAAATTCCATACTTTTATCACAAAGTAAATGTTCCTCTTTATTTTTGAGGTTTAACTGCTGTACTATCAAGACACACGATAGTGTGTCGTGCGGCCCAAGAAGCCGCCGCGCCACACCGCGAGTATATTAACAGGAAGAAAGAAAACGCAATTTTCACACCTATGTAGCTCTGTGATCACTTATTCGATTGGAACCAAATTTGCTACAGACGTGCCGGCCAGTTATGGGAGTCGACATACCACATTTGAAGAAAATCGGTCTAGCCATTTCCGAGATACGAGCGAACAAAATGTCGTTTTAATTTCTTCGTTTTTTTCTTCTTCTACTTCTTCATTTCGCACACTTCGCAAAATCCGCCATAAAACACAAATGCGTGCTCCAATCGGGCTGAAATTTGGCACGCTTGAAGGGCTCATTAAAGCGGATCTCAGTACCAACTTTGGTGGTAGGAATCCGATGGACATTCACCGAGTTATGATCGATTATTCGCGTAAAATAAGGTCGAAGGTCTGTCACGCCCACAGGGTAAACCCCTTGAAGGAATGAGTTGAAAATTGCTATGTAGATGGAGTAACCATCGTAGGAGTGTCTTTTTGTGATTTGAAGAGAATCGAGATAAAGACCATGGAGATATGACACAAAACCCAACCTGTGTCACAATTACGCAATCGATTTTTATGAATAAAAATACTATTAGTTTTCACGCCTACCAGGCAAACCGCTTAGAGCAATGAGCTGAAAATCGGTGTGTAGCTGGAATAATCATCATAGAAAGTCCTTGCAGTAGTACAGAGAATTGGAATACAAACCACTGAGTCATGATTCGAAAGCCAACTACGTGTTGCAAATGCGAGATCGAGATACTCTAATAGAACAGTCACCCTAATAGAGCATTCGGCTACGTTTATAACTTACTCCATCAAAGAATTATATTACATTGCAAGTTATTCTGTAGGGAATTCAGCTACAACCAGTTAATCTGATAGACAATTCAGCTACAGGCAAGTCACCCTGTAGAGAGTTCACCTAGAAACGAATCACCCTGTAGAGAGATCAGCTAGAAGAAGTCACCTTGTAGAGAGTTCAGTTACAAATAAACCATCACGTAGAGAGTTCAGCTGCAAAGAAATCACCCTGTAGAGCATTTAAATCACCCTACAGAGAGTTCGGCTGCAAACAGTTCATCCTGTAGAGAGATCAGTTAGAAGAAGTTACCTTGTAGAGCATTCAGCTACAAAGAAACCATCATGTAGATATGTCAGCTGCAAACAAATCACTCTGTAGAGAGATCATCTACAAAAAGATCTCCCTGTAGAGAGTTCGGCTAGAAGAAGTCACCTTGTAGAGAGTTCAGCTACAAAGAAACCACCATGTAGAGAGTTAAGCTGCAAACAAAACATCCTGTAGAGAAATCAGCTGCAAACAAATTGCTCTGTAGAAAGATCAGCTAGAAGAAGTTACCTTGTAGAGAGTTCAACTACAAAGAAACTATTATGTAGAGCGATCAGCTACAAACAATTCACCCTGTAGAGAGTTCAGCAAGAAGAAGTCACCTTGTAGAGAGCTCAGCTATAAGAAATCACTATGTAGAGAGTTCAGCTGCAACCAAATTACCTTGTTGAGAATTCAAGCTACAAACAAGTCACTCTGTATAGAGATAAGCTAAAAGAAGTTACCTTGTAGAGAGTTCAGCTACAAACAAATCACCCTGTAGAAAGATCAGCTAGAAGAAGTCACCTTGTAGAGAGTTCAGTTACAAAGAAACCACCATGTAGAGAGTTCAGCTGCAACCAAATTACCTTGTGGAGAATTCAGCTATATACAAACAAATCGCCCTGTAGAAAGATCAGCTAGAAGAAGTTACCTTTTAGAGAATTCAGCTACAAAGAAACCATCATGTAGAGAGTTCAGCTACAAACAAGTCACTCTGTATAGAGGTCAGCTAGAAGAAGTTACCTTGTAGAGAGTTCAGCTACAAACAATTCACCCTGTACAGAGATCAGTTTGAAGAAGTTCTTTGTAGAGTGTTCAGCTACAAACCAATCACCCTGTAGAAAGATCAGCTAGAAGAAGTCACCTTGTAGAGAGTTCAGTTACAAAGAAACCACCATGTAGAGAGTTCAGCTACAAACAAATCACCTGTAGAGAGTTCAACTACAAATAAATCACTCTGTAGAGAGATCAGCTAGAAGAGGTCACTTGTAGAGAGCTCAGCTACAAACAATTCACCCTGTACAGAGATCAGCTAAAGAAGTTACCTTTTAGAGAGTTCAGCTGCAAAGAAACCATCATGTAGAGAGTTCAACTATAAACAAATCACCTTGTAGAAAGATCGGCTAGAAAAAGTCACCTTGTAGAGAGTTCAGTTACAAAGAAACCACCATGTAGAGAGTTCAGCTACAAACTATTGACCCTGTAGAGACATCAGCTAGAAGAAGTTACCTTGTAGAGAGTTCAGCTGCAAAGAAACCATCATGTAGAGAGTTCAGCTACAGTACAAACAAATCCTGTAGAAATATCAGCTAGAAGAAGCCACCCTGTAGAGAGTTCAGTTGCAAAGAAACCACCATGTAGAGAGTTCACCTGACCCTGTAGAGACATCAACTAGAAGAAGTTACTTTGTAGAGAGTTCAGCTACAAAGAAACCATCAGGTAGAGACAAACAAGTGACCCTGTTGAGACATCAGCTAGAAGAAGTTACCTTGTAGAGAGTTTAGCTGCGAAGAAACCATCATGTAGAGAGTTCGGTAATAAATATAATATGTATATATATATATATATATATATATATAATTTGTACATTTACTGATAAAATCAGAGTATTTAACATCTGCTCATCTTTTCTTCTTCCTGTGGTAAAGAAAAGAAAATCCCCAAAGCCGGCCATATAAAACACAAAAAGAAGTGAAATCTAATCAAAAACAGCTAAGCTGTAAAAAAAGGTGCGGCCCCAAAAAGGCCATGGTGAAAAAAGATGTGAAATTCAAGGTGGCAGCCAAGAAATGGCTGTGATGATAGGTTAATGGTAAAAATTTTAATAATGACAATTCAGGTGAATTTTGTGCCAAGACCAAATTCACCTAAATTGTCGTTATTAAAATTGTTACCATTAACCTACCATTACAGCCATTTCTTGGCCGCCACCTTGAATTTCACATCTTTTTTCACCATGGCCTTTTTGGGGCTGCACCTTTTTTTACAGCTTAGCTGTTTTTGATTAGATAATAATTATGTTGGCATAAGTATCGGTCTCTATATTGTGAGTATAGTAATCACAGAATTAGCTATAGTACATTTACAAGTATAATTTTACAATATTAGGGTTTCAATTAAACTAATCAGTGAAACAGGGTAATATAGTAGCTATTTTCATGTAGCTAAAGCAAGTGTAATTTTTTTTTTTAAGAATGGGATCCCTCATATTTTATACTGAGCTACATATGTATAGCTAATCAAAGCTGTATAGTAGTTAATTACTAAAAACTCAACTATAAAACTGTACTTTTCAGGGGCGGATCCAGAAGCTGACAAGGGGAGGTGCACAAGTTGTAGGTAGTTGGGGAGAGCCAGATTATCTTGTTAGTTGCTGCATTTTTGAAGCAGCAAATAATCACCTCTTTATAGTGTCTCACTGTTGAATTTTGCCATTTTGGCCTTTGCAGATGGTTGTGAAGTCTTAAAAGCTATTCAACAGGCTTCGAATGCCTTGAACAACATCAACATGATAATTGTTTTTAGAGGCGCTTAGTACACACGAAGGTGCTGGGTAACAATTTCACAAATAGTTTGACTGGTTTGCAGGTGAAATTGCAATAAATGCTACTGAAATGTGCATCTTTTCATGAGTTTTATAGCAAAACTGATCTTGGCCTGACAAAGCTTAGTATTTTAATCAGCAGTAGCTATATATGGCTAGCTCCTCCACAAGGTGACAGGGGGGCATTTTCCCTGAATGCCCCATCCTGGATCCGCCATTGCTTTTATGCTTTTTCTTTTTCTTAACTATTCTTCTATAGTATCCCCTATTTTACCTACTTAATAAAAGAGGCTGATGTTAAAGATGGGACGCATTCTTTTATTACTATATGAAACTAAACTAGGTTTAAGAATTAAAGGACTACAGATGCAAGCTTATGTAAAATAACAGTGAAATACTTTTATGCATCTGAGTATTTTTAAAAATTCATTACTCTTGAATTTTCCTCTACCAGCCTGCCTGACTGTCTGACTACACTCACAAGGCTAGAGGCCAAATAAATAGAATGGCCACCATTTCATGCTGCAATAAGCACACTCACAGGTGGGATGTGCCTTTTACAGTTTCAACAAATGTTTATTCTACACTTTACCATTTTTTTTGTCATAAATAAAAAAGAGTCATCTTCTTTACTCCAGGAAAAACCATGACCTCTGCATCGAAGCTTTACTAAAGCAGTGCCTTGAAATTTTTTTATGCATTGAATGGACTGTATTAGCAATTTACCATAAAGGTTAAGTACTTCTGTGGGGAAACTTTTTGCCTTTTCCAAGTTTTGGAATTTAACAGTAAAAATTTGACCTTTGAAACATTTAAACCTTCACATATTACATAATATAGGAATGTTTGCAAAGCATGAAAATTTTACATTGCAACATTGAAAATATTTCTCCTCAGCCAATATGGCATTAGTTGCCAGCTAAGCTTTGCTTTTAAATGAACAAAACATGCAAAAACGATGGTCAACTACATTGTAAACAAGGTTTTTGTGCAATGCTCCCTACTACCTCAATCTACTGCATAGCTGAGTGGTGAGATCAAGATACTCTAACACGGCATACACAATCACGTGTACATTCCATAACTTTGTTCTAACTAACAAAGTTAACAAGCTCATGCAAACATTATCATTAATTTAAAAAAGAAGTAGGGTTTCAGTAGTAAAATATGAGATGATGTCCCTAGCTACATATCACTGTAGCTGTCTATGGAAATTCTGAGTTTGGAATTATACAATTTCACAATGGCAAGTAGGGACCACATTGCTACATTGCCAAGTGGGGATTTCCCTAAAACTGTGAGGAGGCTGCTAAAATCATTCAAGAAATGGTGCGATTGTGGGTAGTATCTTCATTGTTACAAATGATAGTTTACATTGAGAGCAGTTATTGCTGTGGCAGTGCCATTCAACTACCAACACAATATGTGACCAGATTTGCGAAAAGGTACATTTTCCACACATTCTACATACCAGCAAACAAAGTGGTGTAACACTTGACTCCTTAAACTGATTAACTTACTCTTAGTACCACAATGTAGTCAGATACTGTAGCTACACTCATGGAAATTTTCAGGTAATTATATGTCATGATCAAAAGTTATGAAGCTTCAAAGTTAAAAAAAATGGGTCAAATTTTGCGTGTGAAAAAGTTACCTTTTCACAAATCTAGTCACATATGGTAAATGCAATCTATACTGTATGTATGTGAGAATAATAGTGTACACTTACTTGCAAATTCTATTACTGCAATTTTATGTCTTTATACTTCAGTTTTGGGATTATGTATATTATGCAATACTTATACACCCACATACCATAGACAGTCACAGTTCTCCTGTCAGACATCACTGATAAAGATCCACTCTGTACAGTACATACATAGCTACCAGCATCACTTCTCATTGCATTAATAATAGTTAATGTACTAGTGTTACCAGTTGATGTTGATTGACCTGTAACATCACTACCCGCATGAGTCCATGAGAATGTCACACCAGATGATACTGATGATGTACATGTTAAACTGACTGTTGATCCTTGTGCTACCTCTCTGTCCTGAGGGTGAGTGGTGATTTCTAACATTCACATGTAAAATAATGAGAATGCTGAAAAACATTTTATAATATTATACTCACTTAAAACAGTAACAATAGCAGAGTTTGATGTAATCCCACCAACTTCATTTGACACTATACATCTGTACTGCTTTGACTCTTGTAAGTTACTCACAGTATAACTCTGACTATTAGAATTACTAATATTTCTCCATGGTCCTCCGTTAATACTACTAGTCTGCCATTGATATCTAATTGATCCTCTACCATCTCCCTCACAAGTCAGAGTAACAGTCATCCTATCAGTTGTCAACTGGTTGGTAGGATGAGTTGTGATAGTGGGACGTCCTGTTAGTAAATCATGGAACTAAATATATTACTTGTCTTATTGACACCTACCATACACATTCACAATGGTAGCATTAGACTCAACTGATCCAGCCTCATTGCTCACTCTACATCTGTACATGTACTCTCCAATAGTCAGTGTGGTATCAGTAGTGTATGACATTGTGTTACCATCACTAACAGCAGTCCAACTACCTCCATAATTTCTCTCCCAGGAGTACACCAGTGAGCCTAGACCATTAGCTCTACACACTACAGTGGTACTAGTTCCTATGGGTACATCTCCACCAGTTGGTTGAGTGGTGATTATTGGAGGACCTAAATAAACATTTATGGATGGTAAACTGCAAGGTTATTGTTTTACTTGTGTTTTGGGTAATCTGTTTCATGTCATGCATGAATGTAATTGGAGCAATTTATGGTGTTCTTTGTTATGGTAGGTTTTCCCCAGTTGGAATGTTTCATAATCACAGTAATGTTGATTGAAAGTTTAAATGTCCTATTTTGGTCAAAGTTATCATATATTATATGTGGCTGGATCTATGAAAACCGTTTTTATCGCCCAAGACAGGAAGTTTGATTTTTTCACACAAACACAAAGCTTAATCAATGGACTATCAAGTTTTACTGCCACAGTCAACCAGAGTAAAGTGGTCTGCTTTTGCTGGCTGTTTTTCAAGAGCATAGTGGCGAGCCGTACAAGTGGTCTGGGGTCTTGATGGAGCCCTGGCCAACCGGGTGATGGCAGTGTGTGGCTGTACAGCTCCGTGGTGTTGGACAATGACGTGTGCTATAAATTTCCTTTCACTTTAGCCAGTTCTGAACCATGAATGGCCTATAACTTGGCCTAATCCATCCCAGCACATTTCTTTTCAATTTTTGAACACCATCTTGTCCGCCTTCCAGGGCCCCCACATCCCACCCTTCTGGAGCTCGTCTGATACAGACAACCTCGGTTTAAAACTATCTAAAATAGTGAGGAAACTTAGCTGTTGACTACTTCTTCACTGGATGATTAGGAAGGTAAGAAATTATTGCAAAACGTGTGAAAATTTGGCATGCATAGCAACCACCATTGTCCAGCTACAACACGCTGAATATTTAAAACCGACGTTTCTTGGTACTTTTAAATGGGCGATAAGACCGGTTTTCCCAGAGACAGTCACATATTACATCTGGCTGTCTAAAATACAGTGTATCTATAAACATAGATCTGCACCTAATAGTGGGGCGGTTAAGTCATATGATCGTTCACTTTGTGATAAAAGTACCAAATTTGGTGTGGTGATACTTTACTTCATGCATTTTCATTTTAGGATGGGTACCATTAAAAATTACATTGATAAACCCACCATTTTTAATGTTTTTGAAAAGCTATGAACCAAGGAAACTTTACAAACATACACTTCTTAGCTCTACATGCATTCAACATATAAATGAACATGAAAACAATTTTGTGTGTAGTAAGAACATGTTTATAGTAAATTGCTTGTATTTTTCAGTATAATCATGACCACACACTAGAGCTGCATTTTACCTGAAATGCATTGCAGCCAAAATTTGCGACCAAATTTAACAAAACAAGGCTTCCACACATCCAATTTTCTGACTTTAACAAACTGTAACTTGACTACTCAGTGATTGCATGCTCCTACATCGAGTTATCGTCCTTCAAAGTCATAACACTGGATGTGTGTGGAAACCTTGTTTTGTCAAATTCGGTCACATTTTAACAGTTACATTGATACTCTGATTCGATAAACATCATGTTTTTTGTTGTTGTGGATCACTGTATAGTAGGGTCCACAAAGGTTTGGGTATGGCCCATGAAAACACTCAAAAACCACTCTACTTTTCCCTGATGAGGAGTAGGCAGTATTGGTTAGGTAAAACTATATAAACCTAAAATTGCCTTCAGATCCACCCAAAATGCTTTCAACAAGTTGCTATGGAATTTTAAAATAAATACATTAAACAGAATTTTAAAGTGACTGACTGACTAACTGATTCTTTCAGACAAGTGTAACTCAATAATGGCTAAGGCTACTGGCTTGATTTATTCACTATTCAAGGTTGTGCAAGATGGCTTCCCATCATAACGGAAATCATCCATATTTTCCATAGTAGCTATTTTAATTGCAGAGGCACTTTTCAAACAGATCTTGATTCATAATGCTGTGTAACAGGCTGGACATAGCTGACAATGAAGCATAATAGATACTTCACTTTTCAGACAGCAATTTATAGCTGGACCATTCCTTCTTTTGATGCGATATGCAATATTGGAATTTTAAATTTGAGTAGGGACCACAGTAGAAAGAAAAGGAAATGAAATAACGGGGGTTGCTTATACATGTAACCATACTGGTGTAAATTTATCCCTACTTTAGTTGTTTCAGGGTAGCTTTAGCTATAACCATGACTAAAGTAGGGATAAATTTGCACTAATGTGGTTACATGTGTAGGCAACCTCCCTTGTTTCATTGCTTTTTCTTTCTACTGTGGTCCCTACTTAAATTTAAATTTGCTAATTTTTCCATCCACTTGTGTTAATTATGGATGCTGCTACCAGCACACATTCAAGATATGGGAGTATTAGTGTTCAGCAATCAACACATAATAGAGTTATATATGGTGCAACTTATGGAGATGGATTGCCTGAATGAAATCAATTTGTGGATGATGGAAAATCTGTTCTAGGCACCATGAACAAGCCCTGCACTACCAACCACCTTTTGAAAAAATAGGTTAATACTACTTCTATTAAGCTGGGTAATGCAAGGAGATGCTAGACCCTAAGGATTGATTTGAATAAAGATGCAGTCAATTATTTTTATGCTAAACAATTAGGCACAGAGGCAAACTCGCTATTACAGCAAAACTTGTTTAACTCAATAATGGGAGCCAAAACACAGTTTAAAACAGCAGCACTCAAAAAAGATTGTCAACTCTCTGCTAGGTTGTTTACTGTATGGCAGTCAAGAGAATCAACTTTTAAATTAGAAATGCTTTAAAGCCTCACAAAAGTTGTCCTGTACTTTTTCCATCAATCATCTGGCTTATATATATATATATATATATATATATACATCAAGACACACGATAGTGTCGTGCGGCCCAAGAAGCCGGCGCGCCACACCGTGAGTATATTAACAGGAAGTAAGAAAACGCAATTTTCACACCTATGTAGCTCTGTGATCCCTTATCCGATTGCAACCAAATTTGCTGGAGACTTGCCGCCCAGTTAGGGGTGTCTACATACTATATTTGAAGAAAATCGCTCTAGCCATTTCCGAGATACGAGCGAACAAAATTTCGTTTTAATTTCTTGGTTTTTTTCTTCTTCCCCTTCAATTCGCACACTTCGCAATATTCGCAATAAAACACGAATGCGTGCTCGGATTGGGCTGAAATTTGGCACACTTAAAGGGCTCATTAAGACAGATCTCCGTACCAACTTTAGTAGGAATCCGATGAATATTCACGGAGTTATGACCGATTATTTACGTAAAATAAGGTCGAAGGTCTGTCACGCCTACAGGGTAAACCCCTTGGAGGAAGCGGTTGAAAATTGATATGTAGATGGAGCAACCATCGTAGGAATGCCTTTTGTGGTTTGAAAGGAATCGGGATAAAGACCATGGAGATATGACACGAAACCCAACCTGTGTCAAAATTACGCGATCGATTTTTATGAATAAAAATACTATTAGTTTTCGTATTTACCAGGCAAACCGCTTAGAGCAACGAGCTCAAAATCAGTATGTAGCTGGAATAATCATCATAGAAAGTCCTTGCAATAGTACAGAAGAATTGGATTACAAATCACTGAGTTATGATTCGAAAGGCAACTACGTGCAGCAAATTCGAGATCGAGATACTCTAATAGAACAGTCACCCTAATAAAGCATTTAGCTACATTTATAATTTACTCAGTTATTAGGGACCCGCCGATTATGCTCATAATTTTACCTATTATGCTATGCTGCACTGCTCAAAAATTCACCTATTATGCTTAAATTAATGCTCAATATTTACCTATTATGCTCGATTATGCTCAATGTTCATGCCTTAGTTCATATGCTTTGCTATTAGTTTAACACTGTATAGAAAGAAAAAAATGAGTGGCTGGAACACAAATAATAAATTCTTGCTGCATGTAAGAGAAAAGATCGATATACTCTAATAGAACAGTCAGTTTGATGATTGTTCTATTAGAGTTACTGATTGCTCTATTAGAGTATATCGATCTTATTTTGCAATTGTCATTATTCCAGCAAGAATTTATACTATCGTACAAATATTTAACCTATTATGCTGGCATTATGCTCAATGCTTTTAGGTACCTATTATGCTCAAAATTATGCCAGCATAATCGGCGGGTCCCTATCAGTTATATTACATTTTAAGTTATTCTGTAGGGAATTCAGTTACAAACAAGTCACCCTGTAGTCAGATCAGCTAGAAGAAGGTACCTAATAGAGAGTTCAGCTACAAATAAGCCATCATGTAGAGAGTTCAGCTCAAATCAATCACCCTGTAGAGAATTCAGCTACAAACAAATTGCCCTGTAGAGAAATCAGCTATAGAAGAAGTTACCTTGTAGAGAGTTCAGCTACAAAGAAACAATCATGCAAAGAGTTTAGCTGCAAACAAATCACCCAGTAAAAAGTTCCGCTATGAACAGATCACACTGTAGAGAGTTCAGTTAGATACAAGTCATCCTGTAGAGAGACCAGCTAGAAGAAGTTACCTTGTAGAGAGTTCAGTTACAAAGAAACAATCATGCAAAGAGTTTAGCTGCAAACAAATCACCCAGTAGAAAGTTCCGCTATGAACAGATCACACTGTAGACAGTTCAGTTAGAAACATGTTATCCTGTAGATAGATCAGCTAGAAGAAGTCACTTTGTAGAGAGTTCAGCTACAAAGAAACCACCATGTAAAAGAGTTCAGCTGCAAACAAATCGCCCTGTAGAGAGTTCAGCTACAAACAAATCACCCTGTAGAGAGTTCAGCTACCAAGAAATTACCATGTAGAGAGTTCAGCTACAAACAAATTGCCCTGTAGAAAGATCAGCTAGAAGAAGTTACCTTGTAGAGAGTTCAGCTACAAACAAATCACCCTGTAGAGAGTTCAACTACAAACAAGTCACCCTGTAGAGAGATCAGTTAGAAACAAGCCACCAATAGAGAGTTCAGTTAATATGTTTGTAGATGTTAAGAGGCTAGACATTGTACTGGATCTTTATTCTTCAAACAATACGTTCATAAGGCTGGAGGAGGTTCCAGAAGATGTGTGCTAAATAACACGATTACCTATAACTGGTCTACTTTCGAGTAACAATAATACTAAAGAAGAGAAATATCTTTGCTATGCCAAACACAAAATGTGGACATTAACCACAAAGTAATTAATTAAATAGCTCATCTTAACAGAGTTCTTTCAAGGAACAAAGTTTACACTGAATTGATAGCAGAAATTTAACCTTGGAACCATGAAGTGACTGATACTACACTGTTAATTCCTGCTGCTCATGCTACAAGACATGTTCCACTAAATATGGACACTGATGTTCTAGTTTAGTAATTGCCCAAGCAAACGATTTGGGTTTGACAGAGGAATGGGAGTTTAAAGATTTACCGTTATATATTTCTACATAAATAACTATCAAAATAGGTTATGAAAAGGCAAATGCTTTGCTTTTCTTCCACCCATTTGACACTACATCAGCATTTGCTAGTGGGAGAAAATCTGCATGGGATATTCGAAATGTTAAATTTAACATTTGGCTTACCTTTATAGTGCTCCTAATAGTGATTGTGCTCTGAATGATAAGATGCTTGCAAAGATGTAATATATTGTTTAAAACATCTGAAGCCAAACAATGTACTGTAGTTATAAATATTTCACCCACAAAAGAAGCATTATCTCAACATATAACACATGCAAAAAGGGTTGAACAGCACAGGTTGGTTCAGAAGCATTTGCATAGTCCTTACATGGCAAGACCTTTTGAAGCTGCAACAAAACATAGGAAGCAATCCATTTTCAGACAGTTTCCATCCCCATTCTATTCAGGAAGAAATGTAACTTCTTGTTAAGTAAATTCAATGCTTGTCCCCAGGTACCCATATAGGGGTATGATATATCACTTCATAAACTGCATCCATTGTAGCAAACAATTTTAAAGGAGTTAAACTAGTTAAACTAGGTTAATGTTGCAGTCAAGCATGCGTGTGTGTATTATGATAGTGACTAACCCAAAGCTCCACCATGACTAGGGGGAAGATTGGGCAGGCACACACGTGAGAAGGGTTGGCAATAATTTGAAAATAAGATTGCACATGTGTTACAAGAAAAAGGCACGTGGAGAGGTGTTAGAACACATGGTGCTACATGGCATAACGAATCTTGTCCCACCCATACCACTCCCCTCTACCAACTATCTCATATTAGTATTTTTAGAAGATGATAATCACAAAGGGATTGTTTGGTGGGGTAATGTATTGCCCAAAAAAAAAAATTAATAAATAAATAAAATTAATAATGGGGGAGTTGGGAGGTGAAGCATGCACCACAGACAGTCCCAGCAGGGAGCTTAGTAAATCCCCCATTTTTTTCCATTTTCTTTTCCATCTTGAGGCTAGCTCAGGGTGTGACAGTGCAGGGTTTCTATTAGGAACTTTGTGGTTGTGGAAATTCTTGTGGTTTCAGAGAACGTTAGAATCTCCAAGCATTCCTACCTCCAAGCCTTTGTAGTAAAACATGCTGTATACATCATGTAAAATATTATTGTTGAAAAGGGGCCTATTTGAGAATTAATAGGAGAATACATGGAACCCTGCACATCTACCAAAACAACCACCATCTGTTGATGGTGGCAACCTGTTCACAACAGGGTAAGACCTGCTGTCAGGGTTAAACTGACAAGCATCATTAATGAGCTGTAAATTATGTATATGTGTACTGATCTATCATTTTTGAAATGATACTACTCTATCAATGATATTTAATGGTTTATTTTTATTGTGTAATAATCCACTAAATTAAATTACATTTGGGTGGTACCCATCCTGCAATGATTCAGAATGCCTTACTCTACATTTCCACCAAATTCCATACTTTTATCACAAAGTAAATGTTCCTCTTTATTTTTGAGGTTTAACTGCTGTACTATGAAGACACACGATAGTGTGTCGTGCGGCCCAAGAAGCCGCCGCGCCACACCGCGAGTATATTAACAGGAAGAAAGAAATCGCAATTTTCACACCTATGTAGCTCTGTGATCACTTATTCGATTGGAACCAAATTTGCTACAGACGTGCCGGCCAGTTATGGGAGTCGACATACCACATTTGAAGAAAATCGGTCTAGCCATTTCCGAGATACGAGCGAACAAAATGTCGTTTTAATTTCTTCGTTTATTTCTTCTTCTACTTCTTCATTTCGCACACTTCGCAAAATCCGCCATAAAACACAAATGCGTGCTCCAATCGGGCTGAACTTTGGCACGCTTGAAGGGCTCATTAAGGCGGATCTCAGTACCAACTTTGGTGGTAGGAATCCGATGGACATTCACCGAGTTATGATCGATTATTCGCGTAAAATAAGGTCGAAGGTCTGTCACGCCCACAGGGTAAACCCCTTGAAGGAATGAGTTGAAAATTGCTATGTAGATGGAGTAACCATCGTAGGAGTGTCTTTTTGTGATTTGAAGAGAATCGAGATAAAGACCATGGAGATATGACACAAAACCCAACCTGTGTCACAACTACGCAATCGATTTTTATGAATAAAAAAACTATTAGTTTTCACGCCTACCAGGCAAACCGCTTAGAGCAATGAGCTGAAAATCGGTGTGTAGCTGGAATAATCATCATAGAAAGTCCTTGCAGTAGTACAGAAGAATCGGAATACAAACCACTGAGTCATGATTCGAAAGCCAACTACGTGTTGCAAATGCGAGATCGAGATACTCTAATAGAACAGTCACCCTAATAGAGCATTAGGCTACGTTTATAACTTACTCCATCAAAGAATTATATTACATTGCAAGTTATTCTGTAGGGAATTCAGCTACAACCAGTTAATCTGATAGACAATTCAGCTACAGGCAAGTCACCCTGTAGAGAGTTCACCTAGAAACGAATCACCCTGTAGAGAGATCAGCTAGAAGAAGTCACCTTGTAGAGAGTTCAGTTACAAATAAACCATCACGTAGAGAGTTCAGCTACAAATAAATCACTCTGTAGAGAGATCAGCTAGAAGAGGTCACTTGTAGAGAGCTCAGCTACAAACAATTCACCCTGTACAGAGATCAGCTAAAGAAGTTACCTTTTAGAGAGTTCAGCTGCAAAGAAACCATCATGTAGAGAGTTCAACTATAAACAAATCACCTTGTAGAAAGATCGGCTAGAAAAAGTCACCTTGTAGAGAGTTCAGTTACAAAGAAACCACCATGTAGAGAGTTCAGCTACAAACTATTGACCCTGTAGAGACATCAGCTAGAAGAAGTTACTTTGTAGAGAGTTCAGCTACAAAGAAACCATCATGTAGAGAGTTCAACTACAAACAAGTGACCCTGTAGAGACATCAGCTAGAAGAAGTTACCTTGTAGAGAGTTCAGCTGCAAAGAAACCATCATGTAGAGAGTTCAGCTACAGTACAAACAAATCCTGTAGAAATATCAGCTAGAAGAAGCCACCCTGTAGAGAGTTCAGTTGCAAAGAAACCACCATGTAGAGAGTTCACCTGACCCTGTAGAGACATCAACTAGAAGAAGTTACTTTGTAGAGAGTTCAGCTACAAAGAAACCATCAGGTAGAGACAAACAAGTGATCCTGTTGAGACATTAGCTAGAAGAAGTTACCTTGTAGAGAGTTTAGCTGCGAAGAAACCATCATGTAGAGAGTTCGGTAATAAATATAATATGTATATATATATATATATATTATATAATTTGTACATTTACTGATAAAATCAGAAATATTTAAAGTATTTAACATCTGCTCATCTTTTCTTCTTCCTGTGGTAAAGAAAAGAAAATCCCCAAAGCCGGCCTATGGCCGGCTTTGGGGTATAAAAACACAAAAAGAAGTGAAATCTAATCAAAAACAGCTAAGCTGAAAAAAGGTGCAGCCCCAAAAAGGCCATGGTGAAAAAAGATGTGAAATCCAAGGTGGCAGCCAAGAAATGGCTGTGATGATAGGTTAATGGTAAAAATTTTAATAATGACAATTCAGGTGAATTTTGTGCCAAGACCAAATTCACCTAAATTGTCGTTATTAAAATTGTTACCATTAACCTACCATCACAGCCATTTCTTGGCCGCCACCTTGAATTTCATATCTTTTTTCACCATGGCCTTTTTGGGGCTGCACCTTTTTTTACAGCTTAGCTGTTTTTGATTAGATAATAATTATGCTGGCATAAGTATCGGTCTCTATATTGTGAGTATAATAATCACAGAATTAGCTATAGTACATTTGCAAGTATAATTTTACAATATTAGGGTTTCAATTAAACTAATCAGTGAAACAGGGTAATATAGTAGCTATTTTCATGTAGCTAAAGCAAGTGTAAATTTTTTTTAAGAATGGGATCCCTCATATTTTATACTGAGCTACATATGTATAGCTAATCAAAGCTGTATAGTAGTTAATTACTAAAAACTCAACTATAAAACTGTACTTTTCAGGGGCGGATCCAGAAGCTGACAAGGGGAGGGGCACAAGTTGTAGGTGGTTGGGGAGAGCCAGATTATCTTGTTAGTTGCTGCATTTTTGAAGCAGCAAATAATCACCTCTTTATAGTGTCTCACTTTGAATTTTGCCATTTTGGCCTTTGCAGATGGTTGTGAAGTCTTAAAAGCTATTCAACAGGCTTCGAATGCCTTGAACAACATCAACATGATAATTGTTTTTAGAGGCGCTTAGTACACACGAAGGTGCTGGGTAACAATTTCACAAATAGTTTGACTGGTTTGCAGGTGAAATTGCAATAAATGCTACTGAAATGTGCATCTTTTCATGAGTTTTATAGCAAAACTGATCTTTGCCTGACAAAGCTTAGTATTTTAATCAGCAGTAACTATATATGGCTAGCTCCTCCACAAGGTGACAGGGGGGCATTTGCCCTGAATGCCCCATCCTGGATCCGCCATTGCTTTTATGCTTTTTCTTTTTCTTAACTATTCTTCTATAGTATCCCCTATTTTACCTACTTACTAAAGAAAAGGCTGATGTTAAAGATGGGACGCATTCTTTTATTACTATATGAAACTAAACTAGGTTTAAGAATTAAAGGACTACAGATGCAAGCTTATGTAAAATAGCAGTGAAATACATTTATGCATCTGAGTATTTTTAAAAATTCATTACTCTTGAATTTTCCTCTACCAGCCTGCCTGACTGTCTGACTACACTCACAAGGCTAGAGGCCAAATAAAACAGAATGGCCACCATTTCATGCTGCAATAAGCAAACTCACAGGTGGGATGTGCCTTTTGCAGTTTCAACAAATGTTTATTCTACACTTTACCATTTTTTTTTGGCATAAATAAAAAAGAGTCATCTTCTTTACTCCAGGAAAAACCATGACCTCTGCATCGACGCTTTACTAAAGCAGTGCCTTGAAATTTTTTTATGCATTGAATGGACTGTATTAGCAATTTACCATAAAGGTTAAGTACTTCTGTGGGGAAACTTTTTGCCTTTTCCAAGTTTTGGAATTTAACAGTAAAAATTTGACCTTTGAAACATTTAAACCTTCACATATTACATAATATAGGAATGTTTGCAAAGCATGAAAATTTTACATTGCAACATTGAAAATATTTCTCCTCAGCCAATATGGCATTAGTTGCCAGCTAAGCTTTGCTTTTAAATGAACAAAACATGCAAAAACGATGGTCAACTACATTGTAAACAAGGTTTTTGTGCAATGCTGCCTACTACCTCAATCTACTGCATAGCTGAGTGGTGAGATCAAGATACTCTAACACTGCATACACATTCAAGTGTACATTCCATAACTTTGTTCTAACTAACAAAGTTAGCAAGCTCATGCAAACATTATCATTAATTTAAAAAAGAAGTAGGGTTTCAGTAGTAAAATAAGAGATGATGTCCCTAGCTACATATCACTGTAGCAATCTATGGAAATTCTGAGTTTGGAATTATACAATTTCACAGTGGCAAGTAGGGACCACATTGGCAAAATTTTTAATAATGACAATTCAGGTGGCAAAATTTTTAATAATGACAATTCAGGTGAATTTTGTGCCTCTCGTCTTGGCACAAAATTCACCTGAATTATTGTTTTTAACATTATTAACCATTAACTTACCATCACAGCCATTTCTTGGCTACCACCTTGCATTTTTCACTATAGCCTTTTAAGGCCACACTTTTTTTACAGCTTGGCTGTTTAGGATTAGATTTCACTTCCTTTTGCATTTGTATACTCCGAAGCCATTCTATGGCCGGCTTTGGGGCTTTTAAACCAATCTTTTTTCTTTATCACAGGAAGTAGAAAAAGATGAAGCCAATTTTAAATATGTGGCTCAGGCCCGTAACCAGGGGGGATCGGGGGATCTGAAGAACCGTCATCTTGGAAAAAAGGTCCAAAATTTTAGCAAAAAGATTCGTAATTTAACCAAAAAGTTCCACAATTTTAGCATAAAATTCCAAATTTTCTAGAGAAAAAGTACATTAGCTACAGTTTACTAAATACCACTAATAAGGAGCTGCACCGAGTAACTCATTCAGTGCTTTTATTAAATGCAATGCAAGATCAAGATACTCTAATAGAGCAGTCTACCACTCTAATAGAACAATCACTCTAATAGAACAGTCACAATTACATTTTCTTTTGAAAGCTACTTGATTTACATGTAGATTGTCTAAACCAAGCTTTCATTAAAATATGTGACTGGATCTATGAAAACCGTTCTTATCTCCCAAGATAGGAAGTTTGATTTTTCACACAAACACAAAGCCTAATGAATGCACTATCAAGTTTCACTGCCACAGTCGACCAGAGTAAAGTGGTCTGCTTTTGCCGGCTGCTTTTTTAGAGCACAATGGCGAGACGTACGAGTGGTCTGGTGTCCTGATGGAGTCCTGGCCAACCAGGTGATAGCTGTGTGTTGCTGTACAGCTCCGTGGTGTTGGACAATGACCTGTGCTGTAAGTTTCCGTTCATTTTAGCTAGTTCTGATCCCTGAATGGCCTATAACTTGGCCTAATTCATCCCAGCACGTTTCTTTTCAAATTTTGAACACCATATTGCCCGCCTTCCAGATCTCCTGCCTCCCACCCTTCTGGAGTTCACCTGATACAGACAGCCTCAGTTTAAAAACTATCTAAAATGGTGGGAAACTTAGCTGTTGACTACTTCTTCAGTGGATGATCAGGAAGGTAAGAAATTGTTGTGAAACGTGTGAAAGTTTGGTATGCGTAGCTACCACCACAATGGCAGATCCAGGATGGGGCATTTGGGGCAAATGCCCCCCTCCTCTTCACAGGAATCATTTTATTTATTTATAAGGCTTTTCAGCATGGGTACAACTACATACAGATACAGTGGTTATACATTCATGAAAACAATATTAGTCCATGCTGAGGGTCCACTAGCAACCTGTGCTAGTGGCCTGAGTATGTTACAAAAATTAATTACTTATCTACAGTAAGTTACTTATTTATTTAATTATAAATTAATTAGTATGTAACTACAAGAGATCAAAGTTCATGACAAGATGATTGCTGACACAGTTACCACATGGACAGAGATAGTGATATTTGTGTGGGTCAGTAGAATTGAAGTTTGTGATAAAATGATTCCAGAGAAAAGATTTGATGCGTCTTTTGATGGTTTCTATAGGCAAACTTATATCAATGAGTGGTAGGGAATTCCAAAGGCGACAGATTCGGTTGAAATAAAAATGACGCTCTTTATTAGTAAAGGATATGTTGTGGTGTAGCTTGACTGAATTGGATCTTGTAGTACTATGGGAGAATGAAATGTAGAGGTTGATATTGAAGCTTGGAGTGGGATGTTTCAGAGAGTTGATAAAAAAGATTATGTCTGATATTTCAAAGATGTACATTAATGTAAGCAAATTGAGTTTTGGCAGCCGTGTTTTGTAGTCTGAGGAGAAGTCTTGTAAAATATATTTAGTTGCCCTACGTTGAAGTTGTTCAATTTTGGGGATGTCTTTTAAGAGATGAGGTCGCCACATTGGTGCACAGTATAGGAGCTGCGATCGTACTAAGGATATATATAGTTTGAGCGTAACCGAAGGCACAATGGTTTTACAAAAGGTTCTACGTACAAGTCCCAGAGTCTTATAGGCTTTCTTTAGAATGTAGTCATGATGCTCGTTTCAATTGTGATTGTCACTAATCAGGACACCTAGGTCTTTATGCAAATGGGAAGTGTTTATAGGATTGCCATTGATGTTATAAGTGGATGTAAATTTACATTTAAACGACAGATGGGTACTTTTAGAGGAATGAAATGACAAAAGAGATGTTGTGCTCCAATTTGATAAGCAATTTAAATCATGTTGTAAGAGCTGCATGTCGCTTGGTACTTTGATATGTTTAAAGCATTTTGTATCATCAGCAAAAAGAAAGATTTTACTGTAAGTGATGGCACAGGAGATATCATTCATGTAAATAATGAATAATAAAAGACCAAGTATACTACCTTGAGGTACTCCTGATTCAACAGGGAGAAGATTGGAATTACAGCCATTAATTGATACAAATTGAGACCTATTAGTAACATATGCCAGAAACCATGACCAGAGTTCACCGCCAATATCGAACATACGAAGTTTGTGAAGTAGATGTGAATGAGAAATAGTATCAAAAGCCTTGGTGATATCCATGTAAATGATATCATACTTCTGATTAAAATATGTCAGGGCTAGATCAATTAACTCATGAAAACAATATGCAAATTTTAGTAGCATTTATTAAAAATTCAGCTGAATCAAAGCAAACAAAAATCAAACTAGTTGTGGAATTTCCCCCAGCACCTTTGTGCATACTAAGCGCTTCTAAAATAATTATCGTGTTGTTGTTTAAGAGATTCATAGCCTTTTACACAGCTTTTAAGACTCCACAACCATCTGCAAAAGCCAAAATGTCAAAAATCAAGAGTGAGACACTAATAAGTGGTGATTATTTGCTGCTTCAAAAATGCAGCAACTAACAAGAGAATCTGGCTTTCCCCACCCACCTATATACAATTCAGCCTGTTTGTGCCCCTCCCCTGCCAACTCCTGGATCCGCCCCTGCACCATTGGCTAGCTACAACACACTGAATATTTAAAACTGATGTTTCTTGATACTTTTAAATTGGCGATAAGACCGGTTTTCCCAGATACAGTCACATTATATAAGATTTTGGTGGACAAGCCCCTTTATGCAGAGCCCACAAATAGCATCCATGCTTCAACTCTACGCAATGTCTAAATTTCATTGTTTAAAACACCCTTTGTTCTGCTCCACTACCCCTGTTGATCATGGTAGAGTACTCAATCTTTCCCATTCTTATTTACTGTGACATTCCGGTATGTTATATCTAAACCAAAACAGCCAAGCTGCAAAAAAGAGTGGGCCCCCAAAAAGGCCAGGATGAAAAAAGATGTCAAATCCAAGGTGGTGGCCAAGAAAATGCTGTGATGGTAGGTTAATGGCAAAAATTTGTGTCGCCTCCTCCACTAGGATTTGGCACCAAATTCACCTTAATTTTCGTAATTAAAATTTTTGTCATTAACCTACCATTACAGCCATTTCTGGGCCGCCACGTTGGATTTCACATCTTTTTTCATCCTGGCCTTATGGGGGGGGCGCACTTTTTTTCACAGCTTGGCTGTTTTGATTTAGATATCACTTCTTTTTGTATTGCAAGCCACAAAGCCAGCCATTAACTGGCTTTGGTGCTTCCTTCTAACTTGTTTTTTTTTTCTTTTCTTTTCTGCAGGAATATTGGAACAACGAAAGAAATGTTGTGTACAGTTTTTGCCTGATTATAAATATTTGTATATTTAACAATGAAGGATGATATTGTTTCCAACACATATTTCTACAGGGTGATTTGTTTGTAGCTTATCCCTATAAGGTAACTTGTATCTAGCTGATATTACTAAAGGGTGACTTATTTGTAGCTGATCTCTTTACAGGGTGATTTGTTTGTAGCCGAACCTTCTACATGATGGTTTCTTTGTAACTTAACTCTCTACAAGGTAACTTCTTCTGGCTGATCTATCTACAGGATGACTTGTTTGTAGCTGATCTCGCCTCAGGGTGATTTGTTTGTAGCTGAACCTTCTACATGATGGTTTCTTTGTAACTTAACTCTCTACAAGGTAACTTCTTCCGTATGATCTCTCTACAGGGTGACATGATTGTAGCTGGTCTCTCTACAAGGTGATTTGTTTGTAACTGAATATTCTACATGATGGTTTCTTTGTAACTGAACTCTCTACAAGGTAATTTCTTCTTGCTGATCTCTCTACAGAACTTGTTAGAAAAGCTGAAGTCTTTACATGGTGGACCTTGATTGTTAAACTCACTGCATGAAGACTTGTTTGTAACAGAACTTCTACAAAGAGTGAATCGTTTTTAGCTGAACTCTCTACAGGGTGCATGACTTGTTTATACCTGAACTCTCTTCAGTGTGACTTGTAATGTTCTGAATCACTGCAGCAATATATCTGTAGCTGAACTCTCTATAGGGTGACTTGCCTTTTGCTGAACTGTCTATAAGATTAACTATTTGCAGCTGAACTCCCTACAGAATAACTTGTAATGTAATAGAATTCTATAACGGAGTAAATAAATTAACTGAATGCTCTATTAGGTTGACTGTTCTATTAGAGTATCTCGCATTTGCTACATGGAGTTGGTTTTCGAATGATAACTCAGTGGTTTGTAATCCGATTCTTCTGTACTACTGCAAGGACTTTCTATAAAGATTATTCCAGCTATACTCCGATTTTTAGCTCATTGCTCTAAGCGGTTTACCTAGTAGGCGTAAAAACTAATACCTTTTTTATTCATAAAAATCGATCGCGTAATTGTGACACAGGTAGGGTTTTGTGTCATATCTCTATGGTCTTTATCTCGATTCCTTCCAAACTACCAAAAGGCATTCCTACGATGGTTACTCCATCTACATAACAATTTTCAACTCGTTCCATGAAGTGGTTTACCCTGTAAGTAGGGTTTCCAATGTAAAATTTCGACTTCTTCTAAATAATTTGCTAACTGCTGTTATATGTTGGACTAACTCTCACTTGAATACAGCTGCAGTGGCAATAAATTCCATTGCCTACTTGGGGTAGAAATCGATCGAAATATCTGCAAAATCCGACATTACGAGCTGTAACTCTCAGAAGCCTTGATCCTTTATCACAATACTGGAGTTTAACCTTCCTCTGTGAGTAAACCTTCACCTAAAAGCATTGGTAGTTTGATTGGTGAGGTAGGTTTCCTGTCGCTGCATCATTTGAGCACAATTTTGGGCTCCAAAAATGTGTTTTCGTCAACTAACACCAAACCATTGATAGCCCAGACTTCCTCACACCACAGCAGTAATCATCCATCGACAAAAAATGTCACATACGAAGTATGGTTAAGTTGTGACATCTCTAACCATCTGAGTGAACGTGATATAGGGCAAAATTTGCTGGTAATTACACCTTGAATACATAACTTGTCCACTCAACTGTGTAAAAATTGACATTTTGGTGTAAAACAACTGTATGATCCATAAAGTATATAACTGATAGCAAAGTTATCATTGCTGCAATTCAGCTACAAATGCACTTAGCCTAATTCAATCAGGCTCATATGATTAGGCTTGGGTGTGGTCAGTATTGATACACTGCCTACATTTATTTGTTTATTATTACTGGGTAGGCAATATTATTGAGGGATAAAATCACAGCTGTCGTAGCACTGCATAAGACATTGTGTGTTTATATGTCAGAAATCATGTGAGCTTAACTGTAATTTCTTTAGCGTCATTAAACTTTATTTTACAATTCCTGACTACGATAACCTCACTTCTAGCCGTACTTTAGGAATCACAAGTATACAGAAAAATTTGGGATTTTCAACTAGAATAGGGACCATAACACATTGATAAAAAGTATTGAAACAAGCCGGAGTAGAGCATGATATTAAATCACAGTAAAATAATAAGAAGTGTTATATCCCTACTGTGCACAAAATACCACAATGGAAATGCACAGTAGTGATATGACACTTCTTATTGTTTTACTGTGATATAATATCATCCACTACTCCGGCTTGTTTCAATACTTTTTATCGATGTGTTATGGTCCCTACTCTAGTTGAAAATGTATACTTATTTGTTACCTTTTTTTTGTAAATAAATTATTATGACTGGTGAACCCACGCACACCGCATCTGAAATGGCACCACGCGCCCCAATTATCGTCTGAAGCATCCATTACGCTTCGTTGTCAGCTATGTTCAACCCGTTACACAGCATGTCTAATCGAAAAGTGCCTCTGAAATCCATGCTTATTGAAAGAAGAAATGGTGCCGCGTGCCCCAGTTATGTCAATATCGTTTGAAAGTGAAGTATCCATTATGCTTCGTTGTCTGCTATTTTCAACCCGTTACACAGCAGTATGAATCAAGAACTGTTTGAAAAGCACCTCTGCTATCAAAATATCCGCTATGACAAATAACGGACGATTTCCGTTATGAAAGGAAGCCATCATGTGCTATCGCCAAATCTACACTTTTTCGCTGTCAGCAAAGATGAATGGGACACAAAGGAGGACACTGTAAGTCCATGAATAATGCATTGTACGTACTGCGGTATGCCAAAAGGCACCTCTCGGGCCGAAGCGACGTCGAACAGTGAAAAAATCAAGCTGGTAGCCTTAGCCGCTATCGAGTTATGTTCGTCTGGAGGCATCAGTCAGTTACTTACTCAGCCAGTCAGTAGAAAATTCCGTTAAATAAATAATTATTAAAATCCCGTAGCAACTTGTCAAAGCGTTTCAGGTCGGTCTGAAAGTTTGTTTGGGTTTAGTTTTACCTAATCAATACTGCCTCATCATTGTCTGGGAAAATTAAGGCTGGGTTTTGGGTGATATCATTTTGTGGGCCACGCCTACTCCTTTGTGGTCCCTACTTTACGGTTACTATCATACTGTATGATACAGTCGCTTTACGGAAAAATTTCTATTTGTAAACAGTTAGGCCACTCCAAATAAATTCTCTGTTTCCCGTCCTGGACTCAGGCATATTTGCATGCGGGCGGGCGGTACATTTCCATTATTTCATTATAAGATTGGCTAGCTTTTCACACTATTATTCGCCTAGCACAGCCAAAAAGGCGGCATAAAAGCATGCTTAAGCTTGTTCCTTCCTTTGTAGGTTGCAACAATAACACAAACGTGAAGTTTGTGTTGACTTGATAGCACTGCTGACACGTGAGCTAACACTGTTTCAAGATAGCTTTTACTGAACCCATCAATATGCAAGAATAACCGGAAAATAATGGAAGAATATGGAATATTTAGAGCTGGCAGTAACCAGATGCGGGCGGTGGACGGGAAACAGAGAATTTATTTGGAGTGGCCTTAAGTGGACAAGGTATGTAGTCAAGGTGTGATTTTCGGCTAATTTTTCCCTATATCATGCTCACCCGGATGGTTAGAGGCATCAAAACTTACCCATACTTCATATGTGACTTCTTTGTCGATGGATGATTACTACTGTGGTGTGAGGAAGTTTGGGCTATCAATAGTTTGGTGTCCGTAGACAAAAACTCGCTTTTGGAGCCCAAAATCATGCTCAAATGATGCAGCAACAGGAATCCTACCTCGCCAATCAAACTACCAATGCTTTAGGTGAAGGTTTACTCACAGAGGAAGGTTGAACTCCAGTATTGCGATAAGGGATCAAGGTTTCTGAGAGTTACAGCTCGTAATGTTGGATTTTGCAGATATTTCGATCGATTTCTACCCCTAGAAGGCAATGGAATTTATTGCCACTGCAGCTGTATTCAAGTGAGAGTTAGTCCAACATGTAACAGTGGTTAGCAAATTATTTTGAAGAAGTCAAAATTTTGTATTGGAAATCCTACTGTAGGCATGACAACAAATTGATTTTGTTTTATGCAAATAATCAGTCATAACTCCCAAACTTTTCATTGGATTTGCAACAGATTTGATGCCAGGATTCACCTTTGGATTCCCTTTCTGCGTGCCAAATGTCAAGGCATTCAGAGCTCGCTTTCGCATTTTATAGCAATTTTTGCAATTGTGCAAAAACCCGAAGAAGAAAAAAATACGAAGAAAAAAAATTTGAAATTTTGGCAGCTCGTATCTCGGAAATAGCAGGAACGATTTCTTTCAAATTTGGTATGTAGACTTCCCTGGCTGGCAGGAAACTTTGTAGCAAATTTAGTTCTAATTGGATAAGGGAACACCGAGATACAAAAGTGTGAAAATGACGTTTTCTTTCTTTCTGTCAATATACCCACGATGTGGCGCGCCGGCTCCTTGGGACGCACGACACACTATTGTGTGTCTTAATTTAGACACATGCATGTGCAGATAGTATAATTATTACAGTAGCAGTTGAGATATTTTTCCAGATATTATCCATACAGCTGGTCTTTAGCTTACCTAATTGTTATTATTGGCTGAAATGCCACTAAATTCAACCATTTAGTAACTATTTTCAAAAAACTTTGTGGGGGGCATGCCCCAAGACCTCCCCCCTAGTTTCAACATGCTTTGCATGCTGCATGGGTGCGCACACCAAGATATAATCTGAATCATGTCATACAAAAAGGTCCACTTTTTTTTTTCTAAAAGAACTTACCCTGACAAAAGTCTGGCTACAGCCCTGCGGCTGGGCCTGCAAAAATAGGGCATGTGGGCACATGATTCTTGCCTACTTTTTCAAACTTTCATGAATCATACATTTTTATATCATTTTGTTATGGCAATCCAATTTTCTGATTTTAGTAAGCTTTTAATCAGTGTTAGGATGCAAGTTACAGAATGCAAATAGTTTGTTCCAATACTGAGATATGACCTGTAAAGTGACGGGGAGTAGTTTGCGTCCACATGCTCTGTTTTCACAGGCCCAGTCACATATTTTAAGTATTTCTGGTTTTATAAGTAAATGTACAAATTACATATAATACATATATCAAGACACACGGTAATGTGTTGTGTGGCCCAAGACGCTGATGCACAACACCAATGAGTATATAGACAGGAACAACAAAAATGCAATTTTTGCACCTCTGTAGTTCTGTGTTGCCATGATGAAATATGAAGATGTTTGCTGTGGACATGCCAATGGACTTCAACAATTGGCTTAGTTTCTTCATTTCTGTTTTCTTCTTACTTTTCTTCCTCTTTTTGCACACTTATAAAAACTGCTATAAAATGTGAATGCCATTATCCGATTGCCTTGAAATTTGGCACACAGAAGGGAGTTTAAAGGTGCATCTCAGTACCAACTTTGACTGGAATACAATGCACAGGCAAAAGTTATTGGCAATTATTCACGAAAAATAACACCAATATGTTGTCACATCTACAGGGTAAACTGCTTAAATGTCTGATGTCTACAGAGTCAGTAGTGTGCCATTGAACTGTGCATGTGTGTTGTGGTGTATCCATCCTTTCCAGTGTAATCCTGCAGGAGAAGGTCCTCCAAATGTATTGTCAGCGACATCTGGTGCTGTGACCTGGATTTCGTTTGTCCTTCAATGCATTTTTTAAACACTCACCAAGACGTCATGGTACTGTGGCATTTTAATGGTACCACTGGAGGCAAGTAACGACCTTGTTAGAACCACTTTGTTTTTACTCTTACCTAAGGATGGAGGACATTCAATGGCACTGCAGTTTATAGAAGGGCTATGGCTCTCACTTCACAAGTTTGATCACCACTGCGGATGAACTGATGAACAGTACTACTTAAGATCCTTCTGAAGAGAGTAAGATTAAGATGGCGACATTTCTGGATTTGCTAATTCAACAACCTAACAGAAAGGAGAAGCTAATAGCTAATTTGGATGCAAAGATTCTTCTACTTATCATTGACGAGAGCGAACTAGAGGCAGAGGTTTTCAAAAACAGAAGAGATACAGAGTAGAATTGCTGAGACAGTGGGGAACCTTAAGTCATTTTACACCACACACCTAACCAATACTCTCCAGTCTAAACAGTCTGAGCAGTCTAGATCAAAATTACCAGCAGAGCCTATATTAACAGCAAACCCACAAGTCACTGACAGCACAGAAAGTAACAGCTCTTCCCTGACCTTAGAAAGCAGTACTTCACAAACTTCCCCTCTCAGTGACAGTGGTCCAACAAATAAGGTCCCGGCGGCAGCATTACAGACCTTAAAAGACAGTCCTGCTGCTCTCAGTGACAGCAGCTCTGCTAATAAGGAACGAGTGGCAGTATGCCTACCGAAACTGTCTATCCCGGTGTTTGGAGGAGATCCATTAGACTGGCAACCCTTTTGGGCCAGTTTTGAAGCAGCAGTCCATAACAATTCACAGCTGAGTGATGCACAGAAGCTATCTTACCTACATGCCCAATTATGTGGTGATGCTTCCCAAGTTAGTGCTGGTCTTCTGCTCACCTCACCCAGCTATAGTGCAGGAAGTCATAAACTTACATATGAACCAGTATTCATAACTCTTTGGTATTTAAGTTAATTAAAGTGATAGTGTCACCATTGAACACAGCATAATTCATATACAAATACTGACTGTATTTATTCCGTCTATGTTTAGGTGTTGGAACTAATAATCGTACAAATATTCTACCTTAGTTCAAACAAAAACAGACCACAGTCCCCAATAGTGAATAACATTAGAGTTATTATAGATTTGAGGTTCGTTTAGTTTCGTTATAAGGAGTTTTTAAAAATTGTTGTTCCAATACTGAATAAAGATGGGGTTAGACTATGTAGTATTGGAACACTATTTTTGCTGTAGAATTCAGCACATTTTTCTGCACTAGATGACACTAATTTACGGTCTAATTGGCACAAGTGGTGAATTACATCATCCATTGCCATGGTAATAGTCGTTATTTATAAAAGTTGTAACAAAAGAGTGGCTACAACTTGTTTCTAGACTCTGTTTTAGGTTGGGTGACAATGTAACAAGTTTGATAAAGGATCTGGAGTGCTGTAATTGCAGATTTGTCATGTTTTAGCTGGTTTTCTAATTAATGCACCGTGTGTTTATTCTGTCACACTAGTACTTTTTCCTTTTGACTTAAAGCACCTCTTATGGTATGTTTGATATTGTTTTGAGGATAGTGAAATATAACACACAATGTAAGAACTGTTTGAAGATTACTTGATTAGTGCCTGTTTTCATTAATAATTCATATTCCTTCAATGCTGCTTTCACATGCTCATTATGACTACTATGTACTACCCACTTGTTTGTGTTGACTAAAACTGTACAGTGATACAAGAAAATAATGTCAAGCCTATCACGTTAACAATGTATATTGCATTATTACTTCACGTCCAACACGCACCTTTGTAAACAATCCATGTGGACTTCACAATCACTAATTACTCAAAAATCATGCAGTTTTGTATGCAGTTGGGGGTGTACTAGAATAGTAAGAGTGCTACAAAGCACACAGCAAGGGTAACATAATGGCAGAACAGGGAGAAGAAATTTTTTAATGTCTTGGAATTAGCTCTAATCTACCTGTCCATTATTTTCATATACAGTAGAAATTCAAAAATCCGGTAAACCATTTTTTTAGTTAGTCATAGTACTTAATCCATGTACAATATCACATGATTGTATATTCATGAATACTTGAAAAACACGGACATGTAAAAAACATTATTTGCTAATAAACTTGAAAAAAGCAAAAATTCAAAAATCCGGTAAATTTAGTAGCAATGGGTAAGGTGATGCTGTGTGTAAAGTTACAAGTGCTGGTAATGGAATATACAGAGAAATTTCTTTCTAAGTTAAATCACTAAGTTTCAACTCTAAGCCATACAACACCATGTACATGCACTTCAACGGTTTCATGATTGGTTGTTTGTATAACTAATTGTCGTACATTGTTGTGCTGAAGTATCAAGTGGGAGTGATCCATCATGTTGAATTGGTGCAATTTAAAAAAAATACATGTGAGTGTGGAAGTTTATGACTTCCTGCACTATACCAGCACTCTATTGAAATTCTGAAGAAACGATTTGGTCAAAATCACACACTTGTAAGTTTTCACATACAGGAATTAATTGACCTTCTAAGTACCACAAACACATTGGACAGCTTAAGAAGGTTTCATGATCTGGTTGAAAGCCACATTTGCAGTTTAAATTCACTTGGGAAGACAACTGACACCTATAGCGCACTGTTCATCCCTTTCCTGCTAAGAAAGCTAACAGTGGACACTATAAGAAACTTAGCTAGAGCACATGACAGTAGTGATTGGACCATAGAGGAGTTGCAAGCAGCCATACTAAAGGAGATCAAAATTTTCGAAACTAGCCTACACACTATTACATCTCGAAGATCAAAGAGTTCTGAGGGGGTCTCATACCTTCAGCAACTGTGACACCACAAAAACTCAACAAGCAAGAGTAGATTTCATCAAAGAACACAACCTGTGTTTTAATTGTCTGGGGAATCACAGGGTATCTCGGTGCACTTCAAAGAAATGTTGTTGAACCTTTGTACCAACAACACAGATGATTCAGCTAGTAAGGTATCAACCCTGCCAACATGTGAAACTACTCAAAACCCTCCTACTAGCAACTCTAATCCTCCTCAAGACACACCTTCAGTAGCTTCCCTGACAATATCAACGACCACATCATTACAATCTATACACTTAACAAATGAACCTGTCTGTTTACTGAAGACAGCAGTTGCTACAGTTGCCCACGAACGTACCAAAATCGATGCAAACGTACTCTTTGATGAAGGCTCCCAACATTCCTTTGAAGCACCAATGTTAATTGACAAACTACAGCTACAACCTCAACAGATGGAATCAGTACAACTCTCAACATTTGGGGCTACTAACCCACAAGTAAAGAAACTTAATGTGGCAAGCCTTCAAATGATCACCAAATCAGGTATTCTTATTTTATTCCATAGCCACACCCTTGTAGAACACAGTGGAAACGTCCAAGCTGGCCAATCTACCTCACCTCAGAGGACTTCAGTTAGCACACCCAGAAACCAGATCTGACAGTTTGAAATCTCCCTGTTGATTGGCACCAACCACTATTGGGACTTTGTGGGTGATCACACTGTTCGTGGAAATGAGCCTACAGCAATTAGTTCTAAGCTTGGATATCTCTTGTCAGGTCCACTTTCAACTACAAATCTATATAGCAACCAAGGAACATAACCAATCTAGTGTATGGGGTGCCATTTGTGTCAAAACTCCACTTTTTTCTTAGACATTGTTTTTCAGGATTATTTATATACATTTGATGGTTAATTACAAATAACTGTAGAATATGCAAGGTTATTTGTGACCCTATTTTGGAAAACCATACATTTGGGCACAATGGCAAATTTTCTTTTTTATAGCTACAATGAAGCATGAGTGGTTATCTACCTTGTGTGAAAATTTTGTGATGATATGTTGAAGCATTCCAAAGATATGACCAATTTACTGTCTAATACACTACAAACTAACTTTTCATTATCAGTTTATAGAACTGTATAGTGATCAGATGTGACAAATTGATGACAAATCACTTTGTTGACAAAGATCACCATTTTTAGAATCTAAAATTAATGAAAAGAGATCCTTGAGAGTTTAATCATATGTTCTTTGTACTTTTCTCAATTAAATCAGTTGCGTTATTGTCTAAAGACAAGAAAATGTTTGGTTTTGGGAATGAACAAATCTCCTGATTTGTAAGTTAATTGTTGTCCCACGCATTGTGAAACTACTACATGGTCTGATATAATTCAGTATATCTCTTAGATAAAAGAAGCTATGGGTGTGAAACTTCACAGCATGAAGGCTTAATAGTTGCTTTATCCGAATATGCAAAAAAATAGTTTAAAAAAATCACTGAAATTTTCAATTGAGAATTCCCACAAATTTTGCATGTGCCCAAATGCATGGTTTACAAAATAAGGTCACATTTATGATAAGTATGGCTATTTATGAAAGCATGGTTATTTACCAAAAACAAGGTTATTTGTGAAAAGCACCAATTCAATACACACTTTTGGACTGACAATCAAATAGTGCTGTACTGGATACAAGGAAACAAGAAACTAAAGCCATTTGTACAACAACATATCAATGAAATCCAACAGCTCACACAAAAATTCAAGGCCACTTGGCACTACTGTCCGACAGCAGATAACCATCACCAGAGGAACCAGTACCTGTCAATTGATATCTTCATCACTCTGGAGCAAAGGCCCACCTTGGCTAACCAATGACAAGAATTGGCCACAATGGACCCCTTCCACAACTTTCCACCTACATGTGGTAGCTATGACTAGTGATGAATTTATAACTTCAGCTGCAAAATCCTTTCCAGCATCAGCAACCATCAATCTCCACAAAATCATTGAACCCAACAATTATAGCAGCTTGGGAAAACTGTTAAGAGTCTCAGCCTATGTTTACAGATTCATTACAAACAGCATGAAACGCAATGGCCGCCAGTGTGATCAGCTTACAGCTAAAGAAATTGATCTTGCAAGAATACAGTGGATAAAGAACAGTCAGTATTAGGTTTACTCAACGGAAATATCCAACCTTAGTTCCCAACACTCCAGTAAGTAACGTACTACACTAGTATGTCATCTAAGATTGTTCATTGACAGTAAGGGCCTGCTTTGATGTGGTGGGAGAATCCATAATGCTCCGTTGACACAACTAGCCAAATTCTCATACTTACTGCCTCCAAAGCACCCCTTTACAGCCTTGGTAGTGTATGCCACACATGTCAAACTCTACCACTCAGGAGTTGCAACTACAGTAACAGGCCTGCGCCAGTCCTATTGTATACCAAGAGCTAGACAGTATGTGAAGTCACTTCTTCATCGATGTGTAGAATGTACAAAACATTCAAGTAAATCATACACAGCCCCAGACCCGGTGAGAATGCAGGATGTACACCCCTTCTCAGAAACTAGGGTCGACTTTACTGGAGCTCTCTATGTACATGACAGAGGCAAGGAAGTTAAGGTGCATGTATGCCTATTCACCTGTGCCACCAGTAGGGCATTACATCTGGAGGTAGTTGCAGACTTATCGACAGAGACAATTCTACTGGCCTTTTGCAGTTTTGCTGGAACCAGGTCAATGCCACAACTGATGATATCGGATAATGTCACCACCTTCCAGACAGCTGCTGAAGAGCTGAAGGCCTTGTATCTATCAGAGGATATGAGAGCAGTACAAAACTGTGAAGGAGTGACTTGGAGATTCATCCCAAGAAAGGCCCCATGGTTGGGGGATTTTGGGAGTGCCTGGTAGGTCTCACAAAATCTGCGATCAAGAAGGTACTTGGGAGAGTCCACCTTTCCCTGCAGATGCTACAGATAATTGTAGTAGAAGTGGAAGCCATATTAAATAACAGGCCTTTAACATATATATCTGATGACTCTAAGGTCCCTGAGCCATTGACTAGGTCACACTTGTTATCTGGATGAAGAATTACAAGTTTGCCATATGAACAGCACACCTTTGATGAAATCAGTTATCAAAGTTACAATGAGCATAGTCGTCTCTCCAAAGCGGCTAAAACTTAGGGCCTACTATTGCATCAAGGTGCAAAAATGAATACCTGAGTTCGCTGTGGGACTTTCATCACACCTCTGGAAACAACAATTGTAAGATTGCTGCGTGGGAGGTTGTGCTTGTGCATGATGATGGACCACGTGTCAAAAGGAGGTTGGCCATTGCGGAGGAATTGATACATGGAGGTGATGGTCTGGTATGAGCTGCAAATATTAGGAACAGTATGGGACGAATGAACAGATCCATTGTCAGGCTGATCCCACTTGAAGTGTCTGCTCAAAGCAAGGACAGTATCGGCAACAATGGAAAGAAACTGAATTGTGAGGACAAAAATGCTAGTGGCACTCAAGTAGAGATCTCCAAAGAAGTTACTGAATCACGTCTGACGAGAAACTCAGCTAGGAAGGCTCAACAAAAGGTTGGCACAGTGAGCTAACATCCTTTTGAGGGCCCCGAAGGATGTCACAGATAGTTAACTGTTACTGAACTTTAGCTTGTTGTGACTATTGTAAGTAATGCTATATTTAGTATAATGTAATGCTGTGCTGTAATTAGAGTCAGTAGTGGGTCATTGAACTGTACATGTGTGTTGTGGTGTATTCATCCTTTCCAGTGTAATCCTGCACGACAAGGAACCTGTCAAACATCTCGCTAATGACAGTATGTGAATAGGTTACTATTCAACCTCAAACCTTTTGCAGTTTGAAAGATACCGAGCTAAAACCCAGGAAGATACAGCAAAAATCAACAGTGTGTAACAATTATGTAATCGAGATCAGCTAATAAAAAATGACTACTTGTCACGCCCACAAGAAAAAAACCACTTGGGGTAATGCTTTGAAAATCATTGTACAGATGGAGTAATCATCTTAGAAAGGCTCTTCAATGGTGTAGAAGAATCAGACATAAAGTTACAGAATTATAACATGAAATCAAAATTGGTGTAGCAAGTGCAAGATCAAGATACTCTAATATAGCAGTCGCTCTGAAGAGAATTCAAGAGATCAGATAGAAACAAGTAACCTGCATAGAGATCAGCTACAAACAAATCACCCTGTAGAGGGTTCAGTAACAAACAATTAACCCTGTAGAGAGATCAGCTAGAAGAAGTCACCTTGTAGAGTGTTCAGTTACAAAGAAACCACCATGTAGAGAGTTCTGAAATAAATATATGAATTATATACATTTACTAATAAAATCAGAAATATTTAAAGTATTTAACATCTGCTTCATCTTTTCTTCTTCCTGTGGTAAAGAAAAAATGTGACTGGGCCTGCAAAAATTGTTAGAGATTAACAATCTCAGTAGCAAGGACTTGAACTATTATCATATCTTGTTATTATAATCAGTTTTTGTAATTGCACATTTATCACAATTATATTTAGGCAGGTATGTGTGTTAATTTTTCCTTATTGTAAATCGGATGATTGTATGCCGTGTTTTCGAGCGTTAATTGATTAGTTGTGTGATCTGTCTAGTAAGCCAATTTTAACAAAAATAGGGTATGTGGGCACATGATTTTGCCTACCTTTCAGACTTGCATCACTTGTAACTTTTGTACCATTATGCGTGACTGGGACTGCGAAAACTGGGCATGTGGGCACAAACTACATCCCGTCACTATGCAGGTAATATCTCAGTACTGGAACAGAATATTTGCATTCTGTAACTTGCATAATAAAGCCAATTAAATGCTCACTAAGGGTTGAAATTGTATTACCATAGCATAATGGTAGAAAATGTTATGAGTGATGAAACTTCGAAAAAGGCAAAAATTATGTGCCCACATGCCCTATTTTTGCAGGCCCAGTCACATGTTATTATACGTGAATTCCTTCTTCTGTTCACATAATTGTGGTCAAAACTGACTGCATCTTGTTAAATGTCATCAGGGGCGAATCGCTATTGTGACAAAGAACCAGCCACAGATACAGTACCGAGTACAGTACTGAATGACTGATGCTCGATGTGGTAGTATGGTGCAGAATACAGATGGCAGAAGTGACTGATGCTTCGAGTGAGTATTAGTTTGTATGTACAAATATAACAGCAGTTAGCCACCATCCTTGTTGAGCTTCCAGCAGCCCAATGCGAATGAAGAACTGCATGGTTTTGTCCAGGCCACTCTTGGGTATATCATAATCCCTTGCTCGCTTGTCCCTTTTATTCTTTTAGTCAATGGGTCTGGAAAAGAGGCTGAACCATGGATGAAAAATCATGCAGCTAGCTACAGTTAGAAAGAAAGGAAATTCTTTGGGTAACATGCTACCACAAACAGTGTCATGTAGCTATAGTCTCGGTGGACATGGAACAGACTATACTAGTTATACTGTAATTATTTTCAGTTTGTAGGAATTTGGTGAGACAATATGAATTCCTAGCCTACTGTAATTTTTGGGCCACTCTTTACAAACTTTAGCCAGAGAGATTCTTTGTGATGTACAAAATATCAGCGTCATGTTATTAGTAAGTTTGATTCAAGGTGCAAACGTTAGCAGATTCTTGATGGCAGATATTTAGTAGTGGCCCAACACTGCTATCACATAGTAAAACATCTGTTTTCTTGCCGACCCAATGAATAACAGTGCTCTGGCTGTAGACTAGTTGCCCACCACCAATCCATATATGGCATCATACTTTTTCTGTTGACCAAACAGAAAGTGGCATGGCCACAACAGACTAGTAAAGTCAATTCAATGGTCCCAGCATAGAATCTGGGCTTGCCTGATTTCTGTGGTCCTGGAACAGAGGTGTAAAAGTCCAAATGGGTCAATGAAGGTGAATCCATGGCAGAATAAACTTTTTTGAGTCAGTCTGGCAGTGTTCACCCCTTCAAAAAGAACAGCAAAAGCTTGCACACATGCAGTAGTAAGTGCGGGATTGCTTGAGTGTGGGATTGTGAGGGGGATTCTTTACATGTACTCATAAAACTGTTGACATGCTTTACTTACCAGTTCTACACTTTACATACTAGTTCTACTCGTCTGGTCTCTTGCGTGGGCATTATGTGGAATGATTTGTATCTGTGGGAGCTGGTGCAATGTATTGAGAGATCCATCTGTGTCAGATAAGTCCCTATTAATTATTGTGATATTCTTGTAGTGTGCTTTAAATCTTTGTACCATGTTATTATAAAGTGCCCAGCTAGTTGTTAATATAATATCTATGGTTATAGACAAAAGTGTAACTGTTGCATCTTTGTCTCATCTCTCTTTGGTGTGGTGTATGTGACTGGCTAGCCCACACCCAATACAACATGTGGCCATGTATTCCCCTTAGCGTTGTGTGCTAATAGTATTGGCAAGAATATATAATGATTTACTGTAGTTATTGGTATGAATTTTACTTGTATACACCATGTCTTGTGTACAATATCCTCTACTCATATAGCTGCATGAACACCAAATGATGACACAGACTATTTTAACTCTTAGGAAGGACGTTGGTGAGCTGGAGGTCCGATGAACAACACAAGATTGCAGTAAGGAAAGGTCCATGCAATGTGCCATTACCAATCAGTGTTATTATCACAAATCTTTTAATTTACAACAACTTCATAAATATTATAGGTTTTTGATTGTTATATTCAACTGCTTGCTTGTGAATTTACTCAAGATGAGAAGGAAATCTGGTGACAATTTCTTAAGTTGTAATATTTTGTCTTTTGTTCATATATCTCTAATTCTATTCACAGAGCAGTGCATCGACACTGTGACACAAGCATTTGCATCATCAACCATGAAGGAGTGAGTGAGTCGCACAAATAGTTAAAAAGAGGTGCACATAAACTACAGATAATCAGATACTGTAATATGCAAGCTGTATAATGTTGACTTTGCATATGTCTTTTCATAGTAGAAGAATTACATGCAGGACATCAACCTAAGAGAAGAGGGATGATGAAAGTGGTCAGGTGTTACATGTCCTACTAACCTCTGTGGAGATCTGACAGTATGTGTATATGTGTATCCTATAATAATTGGTGACTGTGCACTTATGCAATATAGACTTTGGACTGCCTACATTTTTGAAATACTGGAACATTGAATAAAGCATTGAAGGAAAGTGGGTATTTCCTACTCCTTTGTAAACTCTGTAATAGGTCCCTGCTTGGGTGAGTTATTTGTGCTACATTGACCCTATGATTCTAGCAATCTCGAATCTTCAAGGTGCACAAGGCTGAATATCAAAGCATGGTACGTTGCCTGCAAGATACGGGTCACATGTATGTTTTTATATAGAGTAATCCAAGAACAGTTAGTTTGAGAGATACCGATGTTTGCGAGTTACCGATGTGAGTAGGATTATACTGTATAGTTTTGCTAATTTTTATCTCATGCATTCCTATCACCAATGACTACACAAGTTCAACGCACCTACTCACCTGGAATTTGTAAGTATATTTACAACATGCAAAGTATGAACATTAATGTTAACTATTTGCAGATGAAGAAATGATGTGATTGTTCTCAGTATGAAGAAAGCAAGGATTGGCTAGTGTTGTGGGTACACAGCTCAGTGATGATCAGGCAGAACTGCTATAACCAAAAACTCATTAACTATGAGGTTGTTTTGCCTTTTTATTTATTTATTTATTTTTCATTTTCATTATTGTACAACTGTACTTTGTTTTGGTTCACGTGAAATAGCAACAATATAAATCGAAAGCAACGTCATTAATTAAAAAGGTTGATTTCGGAAAGGTTGATTTAGGAAAGGATAAGGGCAGTCTTGAGGGCAAGGCGTGGGTCTAGCAAAAGTGTATACAACCGTATAGAGGGTAGTATGCAGCCGTATTGAGGTATGTGTGACTCTGTGTGGGTCTATAATATGATTATATTCATGACATATACGGAGGTGCCGTCTAAGTTAAGAGTCCAGGTTCGGGATAGACTGACCACATATGTTTGGGTCGATGCTACATGTAGATAATCAGTCTTTGCTTATATGTTGTAGACACTGCTATTCTGATCAGTCTATGCCTCTTGTTGCGCTGTGTGATATGTTTCTAGCTAAAATTTCTACAGGGTTATATGTTTGTAGTTGAACTCTCTATTGGGTGATTCCTTTGTAGCTGAGCTCTTTATCAGGTAACTTCTTCTTGCTGATCTCTCTACAAGATGACTTATTTCTAGCTGAAGTGATCTGTGTGTAGCTGAATTTTCTACAGGCTAGTAGCTGATTTCTCAACAGGGGGAAATTTTTTTTGCAGCTGAACTCTCTACATGATGGTTTCTTTGTAGCTGAACTCTCTACTAGGTAACTTCTTCTAGCTGATCTCTCCACAGGGTGACTTGTTTCTAGCTGATCTCTGGATGACTTGTTTTTAGCTGATCTCTCTATGGAGTTACTTATTTTTAGCTGAACTCTCTACAAGATTATTTGTTCCTAACTGATCTCTCTATTGAGTAACTTGTTTGTAGAATTGTAGCTGAACTCTCTACAGGATGGTTTCTTTGTAGCTGATCTCTCTACAGGGCGACATGTTTCTAGCTGATCTCTCTACGAGGTGACTTGTTTTTAGCAGAACTCTCTACATGTGGTTTGTTTGCAGCAGAACTCTCTACAAGGTGACCTCTTCTAGCAGATCTCTCTACAGGGTGATTTGTTTGCAGCTGAACTCTCCACTTGATGGTTTCTTTGTAGCTGAACTCTCTAGGTAACTTCTTCTAGCTGATCTCTCTTCAGGGTGATTTGTTTGTAGCTGAATTCTCAACAGGGTGATGTGTTTACAGTTGATCTCTCTACATGGTGGTTTCTTTGTAGCTGAACTCTCTACAACCTGACTTCTTCTAGCTGATCTCTCTACACAGTGAATAGCTTGTGGCTGAACTCTCTATAGTGTGACTTGTTTGTAGCCGAACTCTCTACAAGGTGGTTTCTTTGTAGCTGAATTCTCTTCAAGGTGACTTCTTCTAGCTGATCTCTCTACACAGTGAATAGCTTGTGGCTGAACTCTCTATAGTGTGACTTGTTTGTAACTAAACTCTTTACAAGGTGCTGATCTCTCTACTGGATGGCTTGTTGTAGCTGATCTCTCTACAGCGTGACTTTTTTCTAGCTGAACTCTCTACAGTGTGATCTGTTAAGTTTGTAGCTGAGCTCTCTCTTGTTTCTAGCTGATTGTTGTAGTGATAATTTTAACTTTTGTTTGTATAGCTGAACTCTTTACAGGGTGGTTTTTTGATTGGATGTTGAACTCTCTATGTGGTGACTTGTTTGTACTACAGAGTGACTTGTTTGTAGCTGAACTCTCTCAGAGTGACTTACTTGTAGCTGAATATTGTATAAAGTAATTGGTTTGTAGCTGATCTTTATAAGATAGCGAACTTATATGTGACCGGGCCTGCGATAATAGGGCATGTGGGCACATGATTTTTGCCTACTTCTCACACTTTTAGCACTCATAACTTTTTGTACCATTCTGCTATGGTATTGTAATTTTTAGCATTTAGTCAGCATTTAATTGGCATCATGATACAAGTTACAGAATGCAATAATACTATTCCAGCACTGAGATATGACCTGATGAGTGATGGGGTGTAGTTTGTGCCCACATGCCCTGTTTTTGCAGGTCCGGTCACATATACATAGATGAACTCTCTACTGGCTAGTTCTTTGTAGCTGAACTCTCTACACAGTGACTTGTTTGTAGCTGAATTCTCTATAGAGTGACTTGTTGTAGCTGAACTCTCTACACGTGTTTATAGCTGAACTCTCTTCAGTGTGACTTGAGATGTTCTGAATCTCTACAGCAATATATTTGTAGCTGAACACTCTACAGGGTGACTTGCTTTTAGCTGAATTGTTAATAAGATTAATTGGTTGTAGTTGAACTCCCTACAGAATAACTTATAATTCTATAATGGAACTTAGTTATAAACATAGCTGAATGCTCTATTAGGGTGACTGTTCTATTAGAATATCTCGATCTCGCATTTGCTACACATAGTTTGCTTTCGAATCATAACTCAGTGGTTTGTAATCCAATTCTTCTGTACTACTTCAAGTACTTTCTATGATGATTATTCCAACTATACACCGCTTTTCAGTTCATTGCTCTAAGTGGTTTGCCTGGTAGGCGTGGAAACTAATAGTTTTTTATTCATAAAAGTTGATCGAATAATTGTGATACAGGTTGGACTTTGCGTCATATCTCGATGGCCTTTACATGGATTTTTTCAAGCCACAAAAACCACTCCAACGATAGTTACTCCATCTACATAGCAATTTTTAGCTCATTTTTTAAGGGGTTTACCCTGTGGGTGTGACAGACCTTCGACCAAATTTTATGCGAATAATCAGTCATAACTCCATGGATGTTCATCGGATTCCTACCAATCTTGGTACTGAGATCTGCTGAAATGAGCCCTTTGATTGTGCCAGATTTCAGCCTGATTGGTGGACGAATTCGTGTTCTATGGTTGATTTTGCAAAGTGTGCGAAACGAAAAAGTAGAATAAAAATGAAAACTTGTATCTCGGAAATGTCTGGAGCGATTTTCTTCAAAATTGAAAGTAGACTCCCCTACCAGGCTGGCACTTATGTAGCAAATTTGGTTTCAATCAGACAAGAGATCACAGTGCTACAAAGGTGTGATAATAGCGATTTCTTTCTTCTTTTAATATTCTCACGGGGCGGAGTGCCATCTTCTTGGCCTGCCGCACAACACACTACCGTGTGTCTTCTTGATGCAGCAGTCACATTCACATGTGTATTCCATAGCTTTGCTCTAACTAAGAAAGTTAACAAGCTAATGCAATTATCATTATTATTTTAAAAATGAAGTAGAGTTTCAGTAGTAAAATAAGAGATGATGTCCCTAGCTACATATCACTGTAGCAATCTAGAGAAATTCTTACTTTAGAATTTTATATTCCTACAATGACAAGTAGGGACCACATTGCTATAATGCCAATTAGGGATTTCCCTCATACTGTAAGGGGGTGCTAAAACTATTCAAGAAATGGTGTGATTGTGGGTAGTATCATATCAAAACATTTGTCAACTTTTACCATACATTATAAGGTGTATAATGTAAAATATATACAAAAATGACACCATCTGTTAAATATGGTGCCATAACTTCCGAATACTTTAATTTATGGAGATATGGTATGATTCATCAGTACCCTTGATCAATGGTGGATTAAGTGATATAGATAAGAATAACAACGTTTCCCTACTTAGGTGGCCTCTCCAAAGTTAGCTCCGAGTGTGGCGCTTGGCTGGAATCTGGGTGGCCTGCAGATCAATTCACGATGGAGTTGGCTTTGTTTCAGCCCATCTAGGTATTTCTCCCAATTCACTTTAGGATATTTAGCTGAAAGATTTTTGCTTAGGCTCCTTGGCTATGGGTAAACATCTCGTACAGGCTCTGCCTTCTGTGTACACCCTCCAGTGCCTAACTGGTAAAGAGGATCCCCAAAACAACTTTGTTGTAAAAAAGGTGCATCCAAGAAACTACAAGTATCTGTAACTTCATGTAAAAACAACTCAGCTGTAAAGAAGAGTCCATGATTATGAAATTAACTGATAACTGAAAGAGCTGATATCTGGAGCAGACCAGAATCAATGTTACTACAGCTGGCTATGATTACCAAAGATTTATCAAGTACTTGCAAAATTACTTTGGGTGTAAAACAAGCAAATAAAAGTAACTGGCAACCAAAACAGCTGATATCTGAAGCAGCCAAGTATAAAAGTTAAGTTGATACAATTAACTACAATAATTTACTTGCAGCATTGAATCTTAATCATTCAACTATGTTCTATACATTCACCCTTGCTACATCCTAAATTAATTGTTTGTAACTTTAATTGGCTGGTAATTTGGCTGCCTTTTTTTTCTTTACACTGACTATTGAAATAGGTTGCCAAATTATCAGCTAATTATAGTTACAAAGAAATCAATCTATGATGCAGCAAGAGTGAATGTAGAACACAGTTGAATGCTTAAAATTAAACATTGCAAATTAATAATTGTAGATAATTGTATCAACTTAACTTTTATTTTTGGGTGCTTCCAGATATCAGCTGTTTTGGTTTCCAGTTATTTTTATTTGCTGTTTTTACACCCAAGGTAATTTTGCATGGACTTGGTAAATCTTTGGTAATCATAGTCAGCTGTAGTAACATTGATTCTTGGCCACTCCAGATATCAGCTCTTTCAGTTACCAGTTAATTTCATAATCATGGTTTCTTCTTTACAGCTGAGCTGTTTTTACATGAAGTTACAGATACTTGTAGTTTCTTGAAAGTGTCTTTTTTTATACAGCAAGGTGTTTTTGGGGGGACATCACTAATTTTTTGTCAGTTATATAATTTATAGACTCAATGTTCAAGCCATGGGAGTGTATGATGAATTCTGCATTGTAGAGTTGTTGTGACCAAACACAAATCTGCTGATATGTGGAGAGCATATAACATAAAGTCCTATAGTAGCTGTTAATTTTTATTAGGACAAGATCCAGTAGAAATTACTGCAATTTACTGATCAGGCCAAGTAAATGCTATAGTCAGGGTTATCAAAGATGTGTGTAAAGCACTTATTTTGCAAAGTATGCTTTTCTAAGTGATATTTGGTAATGCAACCATCTTGAAATAGCAACTCTGAGATTGCATCTGGGATCAGGGAGTGTTTTCAGACAGAGATGTAAATATTCAGCTATATTGTTCAATAACTGTTCTATTAGAGTATTTATTGCCTGACTGTTCTATTAGAGAATATCAATCATTCAGTACTTTTCAATGATTAAAACCTGTTACAGCCACTGCCATAGTGGCCGTAGTGTCCTGAGGACAACTTATCAACCTGGTTTGCCACTCGTAGAGCAAGGTGCTTTGCTGAGGGTTAAACAAAGAGATCACACACATCATACTATTATTTTATTTCACTATAATAATATATTATACACACACTTACATCGTATACAGGCACAAGGCATACACACAAAAGGTGCAAACACTATACGTGCATGTTCACCACATATTGGTTGTACTTCAAATAACAAGTTAATACCACATCTCTTGAAATGCTCTTGTAGTTGTTGGTGAGCTGGTAGTACCCTTACTACATGCTAAAAAGTCTTGCAGAAAAGAAAATTGTGTTGTACATTCTGTTTAGTGGCCATTTATTACACATGTCACTCCATAATTAAGTCATGAGGATCTACCAGCCTGGAATATTGATTTTTTTTGTATATTTTCTTTTTTTATTCAGTGCCTGCTAGATTGTGTCATCAGAGATATCTAAGCAAGTGTCTCTGGTGATGTGACCAATGTTCTAGGTTAGTTGAATGTGAGTTTAGGTTAAGTTCAGTACCTGCTTGTTCTTTTACAGGTCTCACTTAATCTTGTGTTGTCATGCAGACATCCATGAAATTTGAATATTGTGCAAACTGAACCCCAACTTACACAGTCACCTGCAAACCATGAACCACATTTAAGCAATCTGTTACAAATGTTGTTGCACCATGATATTATGTACATAATGATTAATGAAAGCCAAGCACCATGGTGCAGCATTCGGAAATAAATAAGTTCCACCTGACTGACGATTATCACTTGACCTATTTAGGGAAATCTCTTGCCTGTACAGTAACACCTAAAATGAACACATGTGATACGTGATATCTATTATTATTGATGGCAGTACATGTCTTGAAAGGGAAGTACGAATATTAATTTAACATTCGTAGTTTCTTCAGCAGTGCAAAAACTCAAAAAATTAATCAGTAGTGTACTAACAAAATTCTTGACAACATACTAAAGTATAAAGTATGAGTACTGCATTGTAGAGGAATCACTAAGAACAAGTTCCATCATAGATGAAAACGATCATGTTATATATTTAGGGGAAATCTCTTGGAAAGTGCCTGTAACACTTCAAGTGAACACACGTGATACGCTGTTTATATTAATTATTGATGGCAGTCTCCATGTCTTTGAGAGGGAAGCACGAATGATAAACATTTGTCATATATTGTAAATGGAGTGGTGAAGCGTACTTTAATTTAATTTGAAACTACCATATGTACACCGCTTGAAGAAGTCAAATGGATATTGAAAGTAGAGACTGATCTACTCAGCTTCTTGTGGAGGTTCAGCAATGAAAATAGGAGTGGAGCTTCAGTAACGAAAGGAGGAGTGAAGAAAGTTGAGGCTAGTATGTAAAGTGCCACATTGCCTCACCCATATTAACCACGTGTTTGCGATTAGTTTTTAGACTGTGAGATGTCTGCACTGACTAGTGCAAGTTCACTGAGACCAAACTGAAAACTTCTGATGGCACCAACTTTAGTAGCAGCAAATTCCAGTAGTATCCAGATTGGAATTATCTCATGGATGGATTGTTAACAAGGTGTACTTGTACAGACCAAATAATTTACAGTCAGTATTGTCACTCTATATAGTACCAATTTAGAAGCCCTGGAACTGTAGGTGGAAGAAGTAAGCCAATGTACATTATGCTTGTACAAAACATATTTTAATCCACATTGCATATTAGTCTAAATAACTAAATATTATGAGTGAAACCTGTATACTGTGTAGTAAAGTCGCTGCCGCGCGAAATTGTAATTTTCAAACGTGTCATTTGTGCATATATTTTGGGCATGTTGTAATTAATGCCTGCCTGTTGGTTTTTACAGGTAATCTGGTCATAGTTGTAGTAGCAGTTTGATGTGGTCAATACATAACTTTGGATCAGGTAGGAAGTCATGAATTTCAGATCAGTTTACACACAGAAAATTGTGTTATCTTGTGTATTCTTTTTATAGTTCTCAATTGTCAACTGTAAATGGTGAACTGTAGTGACATCAAGGGTGTCGTGAATTTCCAGGTTGGTCTATGTATGTACTAAGGAATATAGTTGTTTCTTATTTCTGGATCAGAGGTGCTGTTATGATGGCACCAAACTAATACTCCTGTTAGTTTACTTGTTGTGCTTATAAAGATGTTTTTCAGTATCCAAATTTTAGTCATATTGTATTTAATGCCCACTTGCTGATTTTTGTAGGCCGATTGTGTCATCAGATATCCAAGAAAGTGTATTTGGTGTTGCGACTGATGTTCCGATTAGTTACTTGTGTGTTTAATGTAAAGTTCAGTGCCTGCTTGTTCTTTATAAGGTCTCACTTAATCTTGTGTTGTCATGCAGACATCCAAGAAATCATCACTGGTGTTAAAACTATTTTTAGTGATGTCTTGATGTTGATGAAAGTTGCATTGCATGTTGTAATAGCATTATTGTATGTTTACCATAAGGCAAGAAATTTTCATGGATTTTGTGGTATGAAATTTGAATATTGTGCAAGTTGTGTGCAACAACCGGCCCCAACTCATATAAGCAGTCACCGACAAACCACCAACCATGTTCCAGCAATCTCTTACAAGACTTGAAAGCCAAAAGTGAAGCTTATACAGTCACTGGCAAACCATATTCCGTTACAAAATTTTTTTGCACGATAGTATGTGTGTAATGGTTAATGAAAGCCACAACATAAGTTCCATGGTACACACTACACAGAGGTGATAACCCCTGTAGGCTTGTTGTCTCAGTTTTGTATTCACCTTACCTTGTGGTTAATCTATTAAAAATTAAAAAAGAGAAATTGAAAATTATGCTTAAAACACTTCCCTAGTGACTTTGTTCTTCACACCTAGTTTATAAGGCATCTGGCAATTATGAAAACTCTTCACACCTTGTTTATAAGACATCCGGTGAGTATCAATGCTTGCATGGGGTGCGGCACTAAATGGAATCTAGAAGAATTCTGCTTAAAATTCTATCCCTAGGGAATTTACGGTTCTACACACTTTCACAGCTTGTTTATCACACATTGGGGCTTGTGTCCACATTGTGTCTATAAAAGTTATTGTAGGGATTAGAGGTTTGATCGAAGAAAATACAGGCATGGACAAACCAGAATTAGATAATTACCGTGCTAGATGGACTGTACAAACCCTGGTATGTTGACTGATACAATGTGACGCTCAGTGTAACATAAGGTAGAGAAATAAAGTGAAATACACGTAAATGTGCCTACTTTTTTATTTTAGTAAGGTTGCAAGACTATAACAATTCCCAAAGATTTTTTAAACATGTAACACAATACAAACCTATTGAGAGATGTTGCATAATCCAGGGCTAATATTACAAAACCGTCCCTACATGTAAATAACTCACAGTAGTGGCCATGCATCTTTTATATGGGCGTGCGCTTTGCAATTTCTTGGCTGCACGACTCACTACCATGAGTCTTGATAAGAATAGGAGTTTGTGAAATTATGAAGAGAAAAGGCAGGATAGAGCCTTGTATCACCAAATTATGCATTCAGATACGTAATAAAACAGTGGGAAAACCCTGTTTTTTGTATGTTTTATAATGTAACTCAGTGAATTAATTGGTTAGGCACTTAATTCAGTTTGATTCTTATTCAGTAAGTGTTGACACATAGAATGGTACTAAGTTTAGCAAATTTGATTGAGGGCAACAGGTTGCTTTTTGGGAGATTTCCCACCAAAGTAATTAAATTCTCAAATACAAATTGCATGGGGGTACATACTATCTAATCAAAAACACCCAAGCTGTAAAAAAAGGTGCGGCCCCCATAAAGGCCATGGTGAAAAAAGATGTGAAATCCAAGGTGGCGGCCATGAAATGGCTGTGATGGTAGGTTAATGGTTACATTTTAATAACAACAATTCAGGTGAATTTGGTGCCAAGACCAAGCGGCACAAAATTCACCTGAATTCCTGTTATTAAAATGTAACCATTACCCTACCATCACAGCCATTTCTTGGCCGCCACCTTGGATTTCACATCTTTTTTCACCATGGCCTTTATGGGGGCCGCACCTTTTTTTACAGCTTGGCTGTTTTTGATTAGATATCACTTCTTTTTGTATTTGTATACTGCAAAGCCGGCCTATGGCTGGCTTTGGGGCTTTTTTAACCCATGTGTTTTTTTCTTTACCACAGGAAGAAGAAAAGAACTTAAAGAAGAATTTTAGTACTTCAATTATTTTTGATTTTATTAGTAATTATACAAATTATATACATATATTTATTACATGCTCATTATTCCCCACAGGATGGTTTCTTTGTAGCTGAACTCTCTACAGGTGATTTTTTTGCAGCTAAACTCTCTACATGGTGGTGTCTTTATAGCCGAACTCTCTACATGATGGTTTCTTTGTAGCTGAACTCTCTATAAGGTGACTTCGTCTAGCTGAACTCTCTACAGGGTGATTTTTTTGTAGCTGAACTCTCTGCAGGGTGATTTGTTTGTAGCTGAACTCTCTACATGATGGTTTCTTTGTAGCTGAACTCTCTACAAGGTGACTTCGTCCAGCTGATCTCTCTACGGGGTGATTTGTTTCTAGCTGAACTCTCTACAGGTGAATTGTTTGCAGCTAAACTCTCTACATGGTGGTTTCTTTGTAGCTGAACTCTCTACAAGGTAACTTCATCTCTACAGGGTGATTTGTTGTAGTTGAATTCTCTACAAGGTGGTTTGTATGAGGCTGAACTCTCTACATCGCGGTTTCTTTGTAGCTGAACTCTACACAGTGATTTGTTTGCAGCTGAACTCTCTACATGATGGTTTCTTTGTAACTGAACACTCTACAAGGTGACTTCTTCTAGCTGATCTGTCCACAGGGTGAATTGTTGTAGCTGAACTATCTACAAGGTAACTTCTTCTAGCTGATCTCTATACAGGGTGATTTGTTTGTAGTTGAATTCTGTACAGGTGGTTTCTTTGTAGCTGAACTCTGCACATGATGGTTTCTTTGTAGTTAAACTCTTTACAAGGTGACTTCTTCTAGCTGAACTCTCTACGGGGTAATTTCTTTGTAGCTGAACTCTCTATATGATGGTTTCTTTGTAAATGAACTCTCTACAAGGTAACTTCTTCTAGCTGATCTTTCTACTGGGTGATTTGTTTGCAGCTGAACTCTCTACATGGTGGTTTCTTTGTTGCTGAACTCTCTACAAGGTGAATTCTTCTACCTGATCTCTCTACAGGGTGATTTGTTTGTAACTGAACTCTGTACAAGTGCGTTTTTGTGGGTGATCTCACTGCAGGTTGATTTGTTTGTAGCTGAACTCACTAAAGGGTGATTTTGCTTGTAGCTGAACTCCTTGCATTGTATCTAATTTCTAGCTGATCTCTCTACAGGGTGATTTGTTTGTAGCTGATCTCTCTACAAGTTGATTTGTGTGTAGCTGATCTCTCTGCAGGTTGATTAATTTGCAGCCGATCTCTCTACAAGGTAATTTGTTTATAGCTGAACTGTCTATAAAGTGATTTATTTGTAGCTGATCTCTCTGCAGGTTGATTTGTTTTAGCTGAACTCTCTACAGGGTGATTTACTTGTAGATGAACTCCTTACATTGTGACTAGTTTCTAGCTGATCTCTCTACAGGGTGATTTGTTTGTAGCTGATCTCTCTACAAATTGATTTGTGTGTAGCTGATCTTTCTACTGGTTGATTTGTTTGTAGCCGATCTCTCTACAGGGTAATTTGTTTGTAGCTGAACTCTGTACAAGGTGCTTTTTTGTAGGTGATCTCACTGCAGGTTGATTTGTTTGTAGCTGAACTCACTAAAGGGTGATTTGCTTGTAGCTGAACTCCTTACATTGTGTCCAGTTTCTAGCTGATCTCTCTACAGAGTGATTTGTTTGTAGCTGAACTCTCTATAAGGTGATTTATTTGTAGCTGAACTCCTTACATTGTGTGTAGTTTCTAGCTGATCTCTCTACAGGGTGATTTGTTTGTAATTGATCTCTCTACAAGTTGATTTGTGTGTAGCTGATCTCTCTGCAGGTTGATTTGTTTGTAGCCGATCTCTCTATAGGGTAATTTGTTTGTAGCTGAACTCTCTATAAGGTGATTTGTTTGTAGTTGATCTCTCTGCAGGTTGATTTGTTTTAGCTGAACTCTCTACAGGCTGATTTGTTTGTAGCCGATCTCTCTACAGGGTGATTTTTTGTAGTTGACCTCTCTTCAGGGTGATTTGTTTCTAGCTGATTGCTCTACAGGTTGATTTGTTTGTAGATGAACTCTCTACAGGGTAATTTGCTTGTAGCTGAACTCCTTACTTTGTGTCTAGTTTGTAGCTGATCTCTCTACAGGGTGATTTGTTTGTAGCTGATCTCTCTACAAGTTGATTTGTGTGTATATAGCTGATCTCTCTGCAGGTTGATTTGTTTGTAGCCGATCTCTCTACAGGTAATCTGTTTGTAGCTGAACTCTCTATAAGGTGATTTGTTTGTAGCTGATCTCTCTGCAGGTTGATTTGTTTTAGCTGAACTCTCTACAGGGCGATTGCTTGTAGCTGAACTCCTTACATTGTGTCTAGTTTCTAGCTGATGTCTCTACAGGGTGATTTTTTGTAGCTGAAATCTCTTCAGGGTGATTTGTTTCTAGCTGATCTCTCTACAGGTAGATTTGTGTTCATTTGTTCATTGCTGATCGCTCTAAAGGTAATTAATTGATTTGTTGCAGTTGAACACCCTGCAAAGTGTTTTGTTTGTAGCTGATCACTCTAAAGGGTAATTTGTTTGTAGCAGAACTCTCTCCACAGTGACTTGTGTGTAGCTGAATTCTGTGTAACTGAATTCTCTAGAGAGTGACTTAATTGTAGCTGAATTCTCTACACAGTGCATGACTTGTTTATAGCTGAACTTTCTTCAGTGTGACTTGTAATGTTCTGAATCTCTATAGTGGTATATTTGCTTAACTCTCCACATGGTGACTGTCTTCTTGCTGAACTGTCTATAAGATTAACTGTTTGCAGCTGAACTCCCTACAGAATAACTTGTGATGTAATAAAATTCTATAATGGAGTAAATAAATTAGCCGAATGCTCTATTAGGGTGACTGTTCTATTAGAGTATCTCGATCTCGCATTTGCTACACGGAGTTGGCTTTCGAATCATAACTCAGTGGTTTGTAATCCGATTCTTCTGTACTACTGCAAAGACTTTCTATGAAGATTATTCCAGCTATACACCGATTTTCAGCTCATTGCTCTAAGCGGTTTTCCTGGTAGGCGTGAAAACTAATACTTTTTGATTCATAAAAATCGATCGCGTAATTGTGACACAGGTTGGGTTTTGTGTCATATCTCCGTGGTCTTTATCTCGATTCCTTTCAAACCACCAAAAGGCACTCCTACGATGGTTACTCCATCTACATAGCAATTTTCAACTCATTCCATGAAGCGGTTTACCCTGTAGGCGTGACAACAAATCGATCTTGTTTTACGCGAATAATCGGTCATAACTCCTGAACCATTCATCGGATTTGTACCAAATTTGATGCTAGGATTCGCCTTTGGACTCCCTTTCTGTGTGCCAAATTTCAAGGCGATCGTAGTACGCGTTTGCTTGTTATAGCAATTTTTTCAAGTGTGCGAAAAGACGAAGAAGAAGAATAAGAAGAAGAAGAAAAAAAAACGAAAATTTGGCAGCTCGTATCTCGGAAATGGCTGGAGCGATTTCCTTCAAATTTGGAATGTAGACTCCCTTGGCTGGCGGGCAACTGTGTAGCAAATTTGGTTCCAATCAGATAAGTGAACACCGAGATACAAAGGTGTGAAAATGACGTTTTCGTTCTTCCTGTTAATATACTCACGGTGTGGCGCGCCGGCTTCTTGGGCCGCACGACACACTACCGTGTGTCTTGATGTTATAATCAATAGTAAATAATGTTATTATGGTAACACTACAGTTTTACTTTGGGCGGAATCGGGTAGAGCAATTCAAGGGCTTTATTCTTTTGTACAATGTTCTGTAGAGATTATCGATGTTAATGATTGCTTTTTTGCATATTTTTTGTATTTAGTACAAAATGCATATATTTTACATAGGGCAAGAAATAATGGCTGTTGACAAGGTTTTTCAACCTACTGGTTTGACTAAGCTAAGACTACCAAAATGACATGGAGTGGATTTTTAGCCATTATAATATGTACATAATTCATAAGAACCAATAGCTAAATTTTATGTTATGTAAAATTTTATTTTGACCACTTCAGTTTACAATTCCCAATAGAAAGTTTTGATATGATCTTCATTGTTGCAAATGACAGTTTAAATTGTGAGCAGATCCACATACATATTATGGCTCAGGTAGTGCCATTGAACTACCTACACAATATGGTTAATACAATTTATACTGTATGTATGTGAAAACAAATACTTACTGCCATTTTATGTCTGTATAATTCAGCTATGGGTTATGCCATACTTACCATAGACAGTCACAGTACCCCTGTCAGACATTACTGATAATGATCCACTTTGTACAGTACACACATAGCTACCAGCATCATTTCTCATTACATTAGTAATCATTAGTGTACTAGTGTTACCAGTAGATGTTGATTGACCTGTAACATCACTACCAGCATGAGTCCATGAGAATGTCACACCAGATGATACTGATGATGTACATGTTAAACTGACTGTTGATCCTTGTGCTACCACTCTGTCCTGAGGGTGAGTGGTGATTTCTAACATTCACATGTAAAATAATGAGAATGCTGAAAAACATTTTATAATATTATACTCACTTAAAACAGTAACAATAGCAGAGTTTGATGTAATCCCACCAACTTCATTTGACACTATACATCTGTACTGCTTTGACTCTTGAAAGTTACTCACAGTATAACTCTGACTATTAGAATTACTAATATTTCTCCATGGTCCTCCGTTAATACTACTAGTCTGCCATTGATATCTAATTGATCCTCTACCATCTCCCTCACAAGTCAGAGTAACAGCCATCCTATCAGTTGTCAACTGGTTGGTAGGATGAGTTGTGATAGTGGGATGTCCTGATAGTAAATCATGGCACTAAATGTATTACTTGTCTTATTGACACCTACCATACACATTCACAATGGTAGCATTAGACTCAACTGATCCAGCCTCATTGCTCACTCTACATCTGTACATGTACTCTCCAATAATCAGTGTGGTATCAGTAGTGTATGACATTGTGTTACCATCACTAACAGTAGCCCAACTGCCTCCATAATTTCTCTCCCAGGAATACACTAGTGAGCCTAGACCATTAGCTCTACACACTAGAGTGGTACTAGTTCCTATGGGTATATCACCACCAGTTGGTTGAGTGGTGATTATTGGAGGACCTAAAAAAACATGGATGGATTAAGTTATTTTGTGCCGGTGTTATTGAAAAATCAATCCAATGTCATGCATAAAATTTATGCATGACATTGGATTGATTTTAATGTAATTGTTCATTGTGCTGTTGTTACAGAAGCTCTTGGTTACTGTGTAATGCTGATAGAAAGTTTAATTTTGGTCAACAGTTATCAAATACTACATTAGGATTGATGGTCAAAAATAATTATAAAGCTTCTATATAAAGGTAGGCCTGTGCCTACCATGTTGGATAACACTGATGGGTCTCTAATTTTGTGGTCATAATTCTTGAATTGTAAATTTAGGGAATCAATTTAAAAAAATGACGGAACAGGGCAATAGACAGTCTCATTTAGCTAAAAAAAACAAGATTTAAGCTTTATTAGAATTGAATCGTGAAACTATGTTTGTAGGAGTGTGGGTTTAAAACTGCCAAAGACATTTATATGCTCTTAGATAGTAGACCACTTCAATGGAAATAATTGCCAGTATGTGAACAAGTACTGAGCAATAGTTGCTATCCCACCAATCTGTTATAATGGCAAACATTGTTGGCATAAGCTGTACATGTCACAAACAAAAGTAAAGCTACATGGAGAGTTTTCTCCCTATTCAGCAGTGGCAAGGGAAAGATAACTATATGATCAGATAATTTCTGGATTGAATTGCTCTATAAGGTACGTTATTTCTTTATAGCCAGGGAGGTTATGAAGTTGGGGGTAGTAAGTGGTACACTGAAGAAAAGGGTCTGGACAGGTCTCAGTATAAAAACTTTTGTAGTTTGTGTTGGTGAAGTATAATAATAAATTAATAGTTGTTAAAACATGGTCTGGCCCGGCGGCATCCATTGCATGCTTGCATTATTTTGCAGCTTTACTGAACTGAAGGCAAGGTTGGCTTTAGCTGAAGCTAGAAGGTATAAAAGTATATGTGGTAAATATTATGGGTGGTAAGTATTTTGAGTGGTATGTACGTACATGTCTACACACTTAACTGGTTTAATACTACAAATCTTTCTTTCAAAGGAAGTAATCGCAGTGTAAACTGGGTTGCATATTTTCAGCCCATCATCTTTGATAACTGCAACTTATCTCTGCTTTTGACTGCCAATCTGCCACATTGTCACTATACACACCACATTCTCTAACCAACTCTCATTCTTTATACCTACATTTCTGTTGCTATGTGTATTATCTGAGACCGATGGTAAAACCATATTGGGAGAGTATCATCGCTGCAACTTGAAAGAGAGAGTGCTGGACAAGACATAGTTTATATTCTGATTTTCATAGAAGTCATAGGAATAGAATAGCCCACTAATTGTTGGAGCTCAAATTCCATGCAACGATACTGTTATTCAGTCATTTCCTCACTTCTCGCTTCAAGTTTCTATTCTACCTGATCTTGTACATGATTATTCTTTGCCAAGCAAAGAAGCCTGTAAGGTTTCTTCCCATCCTGGGTGATTAGGGATAGAAATTAAAGCGGCATAAAATCACCATGAAGCAGTGATACCTTGAAGATGACATGATACATGCAGAAATCTATACTTCATATCACAACACGAGGTTTCCACAAACTTATATTCTCATGCAAGTGGTCTATAGAATGCTCATACTGTAATAGAGCGAATAATGACATGTTCAAAAGCATTAAGCCTCCCATTACCTCTCTTTGTGAACCTTCTACATCTTCTCCATGTCTCTGAACACATTGATAAATCTATACAGTCTTTAAAATAGTTAGTTACATAAAGTACACTCTCAGCCGGCCAACTGCTTCATCGACCACAACGACCACAAAGAGTGCTTTATTCGTTCAATAAAACACTCTTTGCGGTGCAATAAAGCACTCTTTGCGGTACAATAAAGCACTCTTTGCGGTGCAATAAAGCACTCTTTGTGGGCAATAAAGCACAGTTGCCCACGTGCCTTAGTGTAGGCTAATAGCCTAAGGGGCTCGCGCCAGTACGACTAATCACCCAAGCCGGTGAAGGCTGATAGCCTCGCCGCGCTGAGTGATCAATCACCCCAGTCAATACAAGTTCCACCACTGGATTGATTTTATAGACATACCTAAATGCTTCGATGATGGGTGGGAGAAGGTAAAGTTGCTGTTACATTTGTTAATGTAAACGGACAAGTCCTGGAGATATCACGGAAATACTTCACCATGTGACTCACAATATAATCGATTGTGGGTTGCAAGCAAAACCTGCCAAAAGACGCGATGAACGTCTACTATGCCAAACTATGGTGAAATACGCTTAAATTACTTTGTTAAACTAGTTTGTGTGCGTTCAGGCTGCTAATAGTTCGTGCAACGCTTGTTAATTACGAGTCCTAGTGTATGGTGAAGCTACACGACTAGAAAGTTCCATAAATCATTTAAAGTATAGCCTTACTCGTGCTATATGAAAAATAAAGTACTCGGCCGTGCGCCTCGTACTTTATTTTTCATATAGCACTCGCAGCTATGCTTTAACATAAACTAAATTTCTAGAGTATATTCCATATTTTACCTTTTGTATTTACTAAAGAGAAGGCTGGTTTTAGTGATGGGATGCTTTATGAAACCCAGGCTTCCAGATATTGAAAAAATCCATGCCTCAAATTTTCACCTGCCAGCCAGCCTTCCTGCCTGACTAAAATCACAAGGATAGAGGCCAAACAAAGCAGTGCACAACTACCATTTTATGTCACAACAATCAACTCAAGGATGGGACAAGCCTTTTGTAGTTCCAACATATGTCTTCCTTCTACGCTTTGCTGTTCCTTTAATCTTCAATATTAATAAACATTCATATTCTTCTTGACAGAAAATCATACTAACAAATAAATTGTGACCCGGTCTGCGAAAAGGGCTCTTATAGCCTTTCCAATTGTCCAAGTTTGGCAAATCATAACTCCTGATCAGCTAAATCTATCATCTTGTAATTACACCCTCAGCTAGTGCTATGTTAGGAGTGTACAGTGACCAAATTGTAGGCTTGTATCTTATTCACAAGCTAAGTTATTGGTTACCATGTTTACATAATTAAAAAGGCGATAAGAGCCCTTTTCGCAGACCAGGTCACAATTTTCCATATCAATGCTTTCTTGAAGGAGCGTATTTGAGGGTTTCCACTAAAAATAGGAAGATGCTCTCTTTATTATTTCAGGAGGTTTTTACACTGAATGTTCTTTTAGATAAAGCAAAAAAGTGCTACTTTATTATTGGATTGTTGTAAAATAAATCAATATCAGAAACTTTTAACACATGGAATTACCATAAAGTGGTCACGTGACCAAAATATCTTACATTGGTCCTATAGAATAGGAAGATTCTTCTTTCATTGTGTTTAATGATTTTCACACAGACTGACTTTTAAGATAAAACAAAATGTGCTAACTATAAAATATCATAACTGTGCCTATTGCCTTCAAGATCAGTATAGTTGAACATTCAAAAGTATCCAAAAAGTGGTCACATGTTCAACAATCCCATAACAGCTATGAATGTGAATATGTGACTGTCTCTGGGAAAACCGGTCTTATCACCCATTTAAAAGTATTGAGAAACATCAGTTTTAAATATTCAGAGTGTTGTAGCTGGCCAATGGTGGTAGCTACGCATACCAAATTTTCACACGTTTCAAACAATTTCTTACCTTCCTGATCGTTCACTGAAGAAGTAGCCAACAGCTAAGTTTCCCGCCATTTTAGGTAGCTATTAAACCGAGGTTGTCTGTACCAGGCGAGCTCCAGAAGGGTGGGAGGCGGGGCCCTGGAAGGTGGCAAGATGGTGTTAAAAATTGAAAAGAAACGTGTTGGGATGAATTAGGCCAAGTTATGGGCCATTCAGACCTCAGAACTGGCTAAAATGAAAGGAAATTTACAGCACAGGTCATTGTCCAGCACCACAGAGCTGTACAACCACACACAGCCATCTCCTGGTTGGCCAGGGTTCCATCAAGACCCCAGACCACTCGTACAGCTCGCCACTGTGCTTTAAAAAAGCAGCCAGCAAAAGCAGACTGCTTTACTCTGGTCGACTGATGGTGTTCAAAAATTGAAAAAAAATGTGTTGGGATGAGTTAGGCCAAGTTATGAGCCATTCAGACCTCAGAGCTGGCTAAAATTAAAGGAAATTTACAGCACAGGTCATTGTCCAGCACTACGGAGCTGTATAACCATACACAGCCATCTCCTGGTTGGCCATGGTTCCATCAAGACCCCAGACCACTCGTACGGCTCGCCACTGTACTTTAAAAAAAGCAGCCAGCAAAAGCAGACCGCTTTACTCTGGTCCAGCGTTGAAACCGGGTCGGGTCATCCGGGTCACATTTTCTAGGGGTCATACGCATTTGACCTGGTTTACAATTTATTCGGGTCTGACCCGGTTTACAATTTATCCGGGTCTGACGCGGATTGGATCACGTGAGAAACGAAATTGTTCGTTTTACGACGTGGAAACTTTTAAACGCTATCGCGTAGCTCTTTCGTGAGCCACGCCTACTTATCGCATTACCAACATTATTATTATTATTTGTGTGTACTGTGCAGAAATCAATGTGATTATAACGCACAGGTGTGATCGTGATAATTATCTAAGAGGGTACAAAATTGATCGTGTGTGGGGGAGTTGACTATATGAGGGGGGATTGAGTTCCACAGTTTGATTGTCGAGGGAAAAAGGAAAATTTACAACTATCAATTCTGGTATCTAGTTGGTTGAAGTAGCCATTTCTCAAGAAGGGTGGAATAGGAATCAAACAATCATTTGGAATACACACCAGGTTGTTAGTGATTTTATACATCATCTGTAATTTGGCTCTGTTCCTCCTGCTTTTTAAGGTAGGTAAGATTTTCTAACATTAATGAAACACTTGAGAATCTAGAGTAGTCCTTGTAACATAACCTTGCTGCCGATCGTTGAACCGCTTCTAGAAGATTTATGTTGGTAGATGTGTGGGGGTCCCATACAGGAGAAGCATACTCTATTACCGGTCTCACCATAGCTTTATAACAGTTAAGTTTGGTATTAACAGGGCAATGGTATAAGTTGCGATGTAAGAAGGCATTGATTTTGGTGGCTTTGCTTGCTGTCTGCTTTATATGTTCATTCCAAGAAAGGGTCTGGTCAAAATCTACTCCGAGATATTTGGCATGGGTGACTTCCTTTATTGAGTGGTTATCAATATAATAGATGTTAGGTATGATGTTCTTTTTGTTAGAAATCCTTAAAAATTCACACTTCTTAGGATTAAATATCATCTGCCATTTGTATGACCATTGTGTGAGAAGATCAAGATCTCTCTGTAATACATAACAGTCTTCTATGGAATGTATGTTACGGTAAAGAATAACATCATCAGCATATTATAGTTTGATCTTACTTTGTACTTGTAAAGGGATGCCATTAATAAATAAAAGAAATAACAAGGGGGCTAAAACAGTGCCCTGTGGAACACCAGAAAGAACATCAGATGAAGAGCTTTGTTTATTATCAAGGATTACTCTTTGTGAACGGTTACTAAGAAACATATGCTCAGCCATGCTCATTTGTTAGTATGTGTAGTATGTAGCACAATATTGAGGGTATCTATGGTGAGGGGTAGTTATTGTCAGTAGGTGAAGACCTTTTTTTGTTTTTTTTGGTCTTCAACCTACAGCTAGGCTGAAGTTGCAATATTTACTCAACATGAATCGAACGCTCAAAATGTAGACTCGTTCGCTCGCTCGAGACTAGCCGAAACACGTCTCGGCTTTAATTAATCTGGGTCAATCCGGGTCAAATCCGGGTCTGACCCGGATTGCTATCCGGGTCAGTGGGTAATCCGGGTCAGCAGTAGTGACCCGGTTTCAACGTTGCTCTGGTCGACTGTGGCAGTGAAACATGACAGACTGACAGTGCATTCCAGTCACATATCGAGAATAACGCTACAGGATATAAAAAGCTCCAAATACAACAATGCTGTTTTACATCACCATAAATGCAATGATTTTGAATAGGTTGATTAAAATTATGTCAATCTGAATGTGAAATGCTACAGTTTATTTGTTTGCTTTATATAAAATTTTAGTATAAATGAAATTCTTCAAAAACAACAGAAAGAAGAATCTTTCTATTTCAAGTGGAAACCCTAGACTGGCACCAGCATGTGCATATATGTCACAAAACTATTTGAAGTACTTAATGGACTATAGTACTGTATAGCCTAAATATCTTTAGAGAGAAGGCTTTGAGGATTCGGAGGTTAACAGGGAAAGTTTTATTTTACACCTCTTACATAAGGGATTGGTTGCAAATCCAAGAACTTTTATTTTTACATTGCCCAACATATAAAATATTTCCCATTGAAATATTCAGGCTATACATTATTTGGTAGCAGCTAAGCTGTAATTTTAAAATGATTTCTGAATACCCTTAAATGATCAGAATACTCTACATTTCTGAACACCCTTAAATGATCAGAATACTCATTGTTATTCTGATCAGATCATTGATCAGAATAACAATGATCTAGCAGCTCCTTAGAAAACAAGGCATCCTATTGGCTGGATCAGCTGTGTGTAACTGAGTAGTGAGATTGAGATATTGTAATACAACTGTTACATTCACACTTTATTTCATGGCTATGCTAAATCAAAGAAAGTTAACAAACCAGTACAATAAAAATTAAGTTGTGTTCCAGCACCGCATGCTACAATGCCAAGTACGAATTTTCCACCATACAGCTAACATCAGCCTCTTCAAAACTTTCATGATAATTATAATCACTATTTTATTACATGATGCTCTAATTGTTTATTCATGTGACATAATATTTTAATAATAAGTATATCCTTGTACCAGCTCTGAATCAACACTTGTTTTTTGGTCTGTCTATTAGCAGTGTAGCCAACAGTGATTTTTGTGGACTATAATTTAGATATGTGACCAGAGTTGACAAAACCAGACCTACATGTGCATCCAATTCTTTGACTTTAACTGCTTTATCGTTTGATGTTGATCTAAAAATTTCACACAATTCATTTATAGCAATGTGCAATAACAGGTCAAATTTGAAAGTGACAAGATACTCTTGTATACTTTGAGTTATATAGTCTTTTAAAGTCACTAATCTGGATGTGTGTGGATTAGTCAAATCCATTTATATATAAAGTCTGGAAAGTTTATGGATATTTCTACATCATTGGAACTGTGATTGTCAACCTTAGTGGCTGTCTGTATTAGACTAGATAAAAATAATGCTAATTCCAACATGACCATTTTAATGTCATGAGTGTTTGTTCATTGTTTGGGTGGCATGATAGATTTGTTGTGATTATACTGGAACAGGTTGAAGGCTCAAGAGGCTCAAGCAAGGCTGTCATGTAAAATGCTTTTAATGGAGTCGCAGTGATGTATTTTAGGCCTGAGCCTATTATGCTTTTGAAATTGCCTATTATGCTTTTGAGCATTGCTCCAAAATTTCTCCTATTATGCTCCAATTATGCCCCAGTTGTGTCCCATTATGCTCCAAATATGTGACCGGGCCTGCAAAAATAGGGCATGTGGGTACAAACTACACCCAATCACTCTACAGGTGATATCTTAGTACTGGAAAAGTATATTTCCATTCTGTAACTTGCATCATGATGCCAATTAAATGCTTACTACAAGCTGAAAATTGCAATGCCATAGCATAATGGTACAAAAAGTTATGAGTGATGAAAGTGTGAAAAAGTAGGCAAAAATCATGTGCCCACATGCCCTATTATTGCAGGCCCGGTCACATATGCTCATATAAAATTGTGTCTTGACTGCTCTATTAGAATACCTAATGCATTGTGAGCGTTCTATTAGGATATTTCATTATGCGGTGACTGTTCTATTAGAGTATATCGATCCTTAACTAATCTTTTTTTCACAACGTAGCTGTAAATCTGATTTTTACCATGTTTGCACACTATCCCATTCTGCATCATGCAAAATAGGCAGAGTTTCAGCTTCTCTGATAACCAATGCACAAAAAATTTGCCTATTACACTGGCATTATGCTGATGCTTTTGGCTACCTATTATGCCCCAAATTATGTTGGCATAATCGGCGCAGGCCTAATGTATTTGTGTTCAGACTATTTCCAATTCTATCTCTGAGAAAATAAAATGGGCAAATTATTACCTTAAAGATTTGGTCAAGTTGGCTAATGTGGAGAGTTTAAAGTTTACACACAGTTGTACTGAGTCAGAAAAAAGTTATTTTGTGAACATATAATATTATTGTTTCAATGTTGTGGTATATTAATAGCAATCATAGCTATATGCTACCCAGTCTAATCATAGATTTTAACTCTACCTATATATTCACTACTTTTGAATATATAATAATTATGTATCTTTGGGTGTGACATCCCCGAATTGTTTGAAACTCTTCAGGGATACTATACACTTGAGTTAAGCATATAATATAGGAAGCCCCAATTTGTAATTTTGTGACTGATACATATTTAATTATTGTACAAAAGTAACAAAAACTGATCTCCCGCCTAATGCTTTTTAAACAAAACTTGGATGATAAACTGTGAATCAACTATGCCTAGCCTTATAGCTAGTAATGGACAGCTTGATTTGGCCCTATGTTTTTCATGGACTGGACTCACAGACTGAGCTGGAAACAGTTTTAAAACAATAATCTAGACATTATCCATATCTTGCAACACTGGAGACATCACTATCAAGCTACAACTGCTGTAGTCCGGTAGATTTAAGGTTGGACCCGGAAAAAATTTGAAGAAAGCTGATTTTGGTATCATTAGAAAACAAATTTTTCATAGAATAACATATCCAAAATCCTCTAAAATCCACCTTGGGGAAAATTCTTTATGGCCAATTTAGTATTGAGGCATATGTGACTGGATTCAGGAAAGTAGATCTTCCACACATATCCAATTTACCAACTTTGACAACTCATAACTTCAGATTGGAAAATGGCATTGACTTGAAATTTGATCAGTATTGAGCACCAGCACCCCTTATTAGGTGGAGAAAATTTCAAGCTGATATTCACCTTGAACACTAAGTTGTGGTTTTTTATTAAATGCATTTGGTAGATCTATTTTTGCAAATCTGGTCATTTGTGGCTAACAAAAATGCATATTATCCTTAAAATATTTTCTCATAAGAAATTCATTGCAATCAATATTAGCTGTATGAAATAAGGATAAGACTAGTTATAGAAATAAAAAAAAAAGTTCCTATCATGTAAGTTCTGAGCAAATATATTTGTCACGATTGTTGTAAACAGTTTCTTCAGCACTTCTGCAACTCTCTCCCCTGCAACTGCCACATGCTGCAACATACTTTAATCCATGATTACACTGTGACCATAATGTTGTTACCACATGGATTTGCAGTAGAAAGCTTGCATTTATATTGTACAAATTTAAGTTAAGACTTCTGGTGCTAGTCCCATGTCTGTTATCATCAGTTGCATACAGCCTCTATCCTTCTAGTTTCCAGCTCCATTATGGTAATGGATCAAGTTAATCATTAAGTTCCTTCTAATGAATAACTTGTAGATGCATATACAAGTTGTGAAAGTGTGTTGTTCTTGCAATCATTTGCACTTCATTTTCTTCTTGATTAGGCCAACTTTACCCAGTTCAAATGTCACAGATGTTGTATCACAGCCACTCCACGTAAGCATGCGAAAAGAGAAGATGTAATTATGACGTTACAATAGGACCTATGTGCCCAATAATGTCATCAATTTCCAATACTCAAATGTTTCCCAACCTCTGAAAGAAAATATATACTTGCTTTGCTCTGGTGCACCATGCAGGAGGACAAGAACATCAGTGTCATCAACTACAACACACTTTACTCCCTTCAATTGCAAATTGAAGTGCACATTGAACAATCAGCGATCAGTGTGTCAGTATCCAAATTACTCTGATGCACAACCTGGCCATCATCTCTCAGATATTGGACAATCAATTTATGTTTGATTTTTTTCATTTGCAAGAAAACTTCCTGACTTTTGTATGCTTCCAAAGATTCACTTGACTGAATATCTGCACCTGCACATACATACCATAACATACCTGGGGATGCTGCCAGCCCTACACACTGATTGCACACATGGAGATTCTGACATACTGATGGTCCAATGCACACTTCAATTTTGCAATTGAAGGAAGTAGAGTGAATGTTGTAGCTGATGACAACAATGAAGTTCTTGTGCTACTGGTGCACGCTGGAAGCAGAACATGACAAGTACATATCTCCATTCATTCAGAGGTTGTAAAACATTTGAAGATTTGGAAACATGATGACGTTATTGGGCACATATGTAGGTCCTCTTTTCACATGCCTGGGTGGCTGTGATACAATGTCCACAACATTTGAATTGGTAAAGTCGATTGGCCTAATCAGCAATCAAATGATGTGTAAACAATTGAAAAGTTAATGATGGATTATACAATGCAACAATTGCACATGTTGAAAAAGTTGGAGTTTGATGGGAATTAGTCCGATTCATTGAGTCTCGGGTATACAAAACAAAGTACATGGAAATGGTAGCATCAGAAAGTTATTACACATGCAAGCTGTGAAAGTGCTAACCCTTGCAGTTGGATGGAGCTTTCAGGATCAATGGTTTTAGCTGATGCAAGAAGTTATTCATTGGAGGGAACTTAATATGGGGCTGGAAACTAGAAGGACTAAGGCTGCAACCAATGATGATAGACATGGGACCAGTCCCATAGATCATATAATTAATTTTGTACAATATAAATTCCAGCTTTCCACTGCAAATCCATGTGGTAGCAATATTACGCTCTTGTTGCAAGCATGGATTATTAGTGTGTTGCAATATGTGGAGGAGAGAGTTGCAGAAGTGCTAAGGAAACTGTTTGTTGTAAAAAAATAATTTAAGGATAGCATATTTTTGTTGGTCACAAATGACCAGATTTGCAAAAATGGGTCTGCAAATACATCCGATTGAGAAACCACAACTTAGTGTTCAAGTTGAATATCACTCTGAAATTTTTTCCACCTAATAAATGATGCTGGTGCTCACTACTGATCAAATTTCAAGTCAATATCATTTTCCAATCTGAAGTTATGAGTTGTCAAAGTTGGTAAATTGGATATGTGTGGAAGATCTACTTTCCTGAATCCAGTCACATATGCCTCAATACTAAATTGGCCATAAAAAAATTTCCCCAAGGTGGATTTTAGAGGATTTTGGATATGTTATTCTATGAAAAATTTGCTTTCTAATGATACCAAATTCAGCTTTCTTCGAATTTTTTCTGGGTCACCCCTTTTTTCAGTTATATCTACCGGACTACTGGTACTGCTCTTCATTACAAGTCATGAAAGTAGTGCATGCACTAATTATTAGAATACACTTATGATACACATGTACTAGCAGTATTAAAGCATGATAGAGGCTATTGTTGTAGCATCAATGTTTTCTTTTGTTACCTTAGTGCTAATGTTAAGGCTTTAGTGATGAGCCAGTGATTATTCTTAGCAGGTATGTAGCTAGAGGTGGAACCAGCGACATGATGGGACATGGCGCTATGCAATAAATTGATTTATCTAATCACCACAGCCCTGAAACTAGTGCCAAGAGCTGAAACAACAAAGGAAAACATCTACGCTACAACAGTAGCCTCTATCACACTTTATCACTGTTAGTACATGTATATCATAAATGTATTCTAATCAATAAATGCATGCACTACTTTCGTGACTTGAAGGAAGAGCAGTACCAGAAGTTTTAGCTTGATAAAGGTGCCTCCAGTGTTGCAAGAGAATAAAATTGAGATGGATAATTTTTGGATTATTGCTTAAAAGCTATTTCCAGCGTATTTCTTGAGTCCAGTCTGCAATAGGTTGCACAAACCAGCTTACCAATTCTTTATGCCTTTTGTGACTTCAACTTAAAACTTATAAAATACAGGAAAATATAAGACTTATGAGCTTGATTTCAAGACTTTTTTCATAATGTATCAGAGCCTAACCACTGTACTACCACTTCCAATTGCTGTAACTGTGAAGTTTAGATGTACTGTAGAGTTGGGTTGGTAAGCGCATGTATCTATTAAGTGCATATTATTTGTTAAGCGCATGCACATTTCTTGTACTTTACCATGGATGATAAGTACACACAGCAAAATGTTATGATAAAGCTACACACAGCAAGAAATGGACATAAAAGCTGAAAGTACTGAAAAATTAATGCCTTCTCAAGTGCTTACGCCTCCATTGGGTCTCTCTTCTATATTTATACAGCAAATCTGCCGTCTGGATAGTGATAATCTCGAAGGATTTCATCCTGAAATGGAGTCAATTATCCTTATACATATTGGCGTGATGACCGACACAAACTATTAATACTCTATTACAATGTAGTGATTGCGTGTTATACTCACCATAATTATTATAGTCAGGAGCCACCCTCCCCTTCGCAAAATGTAAGGGTCTGGTGAAATACAAATGCTAAATCATTTCAAAAGGAATTCAAGAAAACCGCACACATAATGCTTTTTACGGCCGATAATTGCACTTTAATTTGAACAAAAGCATTGTGTTTCCAAGGAGATTTCTGTGTGAATGTCATAGGCATGCAATAATTGGCTATCCCTGAATCTGGACGATAGAAATGATTTAGTATCAAGACACACGGTGTCGTGCTGCCCAAGAAGCCGGCGCGTAACACCCGTGAGTATATTGACAGGAAGAAAGAAAACGCAATTTTCGCACCTCCGTAGCTTTGTGCTTCCTTGATGAAACAAGACGATTTTTTCTGTGGACATTCCCTCCAACTGCAGCACTCCACATTCCAAATTTGAGCGAAATCGCTTCGCGCGTTCCCGAGATATGCGACTTCAAAAATTGGCTCAGTTTCTTCTTATTTTTCTTTTTCTTGTCGCACACTTACAAAAACTGCTATAAAACTCGAACTCCATATCCGATTGCCTTGAAAATTGGCACACAGAAGGGGGATATAAAGGCGCATCTCCGTACCAACTTTGGCCGGAATACGATAAACAGGCAAAGAGTTATGAGCGATTATTCACGAAAAATAACACCAATATGTTGTCACGCCTACAGGGTAAACCGCGTATGGGAAGAAGCTGAAAATCGGTGGGTGAATAGGTTAACTATTGAACCTCAAACCTTTTGTGGTTTGAAAGAAATCGAGCTAAAAACCAGGAAGATACAACGAAAAAACCAACAGTGTGTAACAATTACGCAATCGAGATCAGCTAATAAAAAAACGACTGCTTGCCACGCCTACCAGATAAACCGCTTGGGGTAATGCTTTGAAAATCGTTGTACAGATGGAGTAATCATCTTAGAAAGGCTCATCAATGGTGTAGAAGAATCAGACTTAAAGCCACGGAGTTATAACACGAAATCCAACTTGATGCAGCAAGTGCGAGATCGAGATACTCTAATAGAGCAGTCATCCTAATAGAGCAGTCACCCTGAAGAGAATTCAAGAGATCAGCTAGAAATAAGAAACCTGTATAGAGATCAGCTACACACAAGTCATCCTGTAGAGAGATCAGCTAGAAGAAGTTACCTTGTAGGGAGTTCATGCAACTATGGAAAGAGATAGTTCAGCTAGAAAAAATCACCTTGTAGAGTTCAGCTACAAAGAAACTACCATGTAGAGAGTTCAGCTACAAACAAATCGCCCTGTAGAGAGATCAATAGAAGAAGTTACTTTGCAGAGAGTTCAGCTTCAAACAAATCACCCTGTAGAAAGATCACCTAGAAGAGGTCACCTTGTAGAGAGTTCAGTTACAAAAAAACCACCATGTAGAGAGCTCAGCTACAAACTAGTGACATTGTAGAGACATCAGCTAGAAGAAGTTAACTATAGAGAGTTCAGCTACACAGAAACCATTCTGTAAAGAGCTCAGCTGCAAACAATCACCTATACAGAATTCAGCTACAAACAAATCATCCTGTAGAGAGATCAGCTAGAAAAAGTTACCTTGTAGATAGTTCAGCTACAAAAAATCTCCCTGTAGAGAGATCAGCTAGAAGAAATTACCTTGTAGAGATTTCAGCTACAAAGACACCATCATGTAGAGAGTTCAGCTGCAAAGAAATCACCACTGCCCAAATTTCAAGGCAATAGCTCTTTCCAATCTGAAGTTATCAATTGTCAAAGTTGGCAAATTGGATGTGTGTGGAAGACCCCTTTTCGCAAATCCGATCACATATGTATTATATATATAATTTGTACATTTACTGATAAAATATTTAAAGTACATCTACTTCATCTTTTCGTCTTCCTGTAGTAAAGAAAAAGAACATAGGTTAAAAAAGTCTCTAAGCTGGCCATAGGCCTGCTTTGGGGTATACAAATACAAAAAGAAATGAAATCTAATCCAAAACAGCCAAGCTGTAAAAGAAGTGTGCGGCCCTCAGAAAGGCTATGGTTAAAAAAGATGTGAAATCCAAGGTGGCGGCCAAGAAATGGCTGTGATGGTAGGTTAATGGTAAAAATTTTAATAACGACAATTCAGGTGAATTTTTGTGCTGCTTCACAAAATTTACCTGAATTGTCATTATTAAAATTTTTACCATTAACCTACCATCACAGCCATTTCTTGGCCGCCACCTTGGATTTCACATCTTTTTTCACCATAGCCTTTCACAGCTTGGCTTAGATTTGTATTTCACCAGATCCTTACTTTTTGTAAAGGGGCGGGTGGCACCAGACTAAATTATTTATTAGGCATTTGCTCTTAACAGATAGTATGATATTTACAAAAAAGATTTCCTCAAAAATTATAAGTGCATGCACTTAACAACTTGACTTTACGATACCTAATATAAAAATAGTGATCAGCCTATATTAAAGAATATGGCTGAATTAAACCATAACTAAATTTATAGTAGCTGAAGTTGAACCCAAATCTTTAACTTAAATTTGGACTACTAATCCTGAGAAACAATTATTTAGATGCCCTTTACTATGTATGGAGACAATTATGGTATATTACATCAATACATATACTCAGAGGTGCCTGCAGGCATTAACTGTCATGAAATTAGTGCAAACCATTTTGATTGGGAGTCAATTCCATGAGTCCAGTCTGCGAACTGCTGATTTGAGGTATTTTCTTTAATAATGAATTGTGAAAAATGACATCCTGCCCATATGGAAATCTGAATTTGTGGATGAGAAACATTTAATCATTTCATTTTTATTTCATTGCTTTTTTAATGCAGGCAAGGCACACATTAATGGTTGGTTAATGGTCTAAGGACAACTTGTTCCCTCAGCCAGCTAGTCAATGTGCCTGGCCTCAGTGTGATGTGGCAATGACCTGGTCTGATGGACAGGGAAGACAGACTGCATAGAAGAGAATTAGAAGAGCAAAGAAAAACAAGAAGAAAGAGATTGTTATCATTTTGAATAGAAAAAGAAGAAAAAAAAGATGTGCTGTGGAACATACACAGACAAGTTATTTATTCATAGGCCACCCTAAAAAAACATTGTCCACCACTCACTGTAAACTCTAAAATTCCATTATTTCATATTCTTCCAATATTATCTAGTTATTCTTGTATATTATACAAGCACAGTAAAGCAATATTCAGCTAGTGATTTTTGGCTCACACTGTGCCAGGCAAATAACAGCTTAAAAACTGCCAATCTTACAGTATAATGGAAATGAATCATCCACCTACATGCAAATAAGCCTGATATCAGCCCAGGACGAATTATAATATGTGACTTGATTCGCAAAATTTGACTATTCATAACTTGAGATCGGAGACTTGAAATTTGGTCAGAAGTTAGCACCTACAATTATTAGGAAAAGTGTTCTGCAAGCTCAGTAATTTTTGTAATGTAGCTACAAGTATACTGCTAAGTAATTAAAAAACAACAACATTACAATGAAAGTACTTAAACTCCTTGTGCTAAGTTACAGAGTGTGATTTGGCCAACCCCGGAAATTAATTTATCACTAGGATCGCCCCTCATACTTCGATCACGTGAGTGCCTATTTAATGCATTGGACTGCTCTATGCGTTTACTGGGCGATATAGCCGTATTGTTAGGTGTTTATAAGCTTCGTATCCTTGCTGTTGGAGACTGTCTCACTGATGTATCAACTATTCTGGTATTTGTTTGCAAAAATTCGCGTCGTTTTGGCCGAATTTCAGCATATAGATGGCTCAGCCAGATGGCTGACAAGCTTCAATTATAACCATACTCCACATGCAGGTACTTTACCTAGTACTGGTCATTGCTGACCCACGGCGCAGTTGCTGCTCTGCTTGTCCTGTGCTCCAGAGGAGGAAACATTTTGTCTGTCGTCAAAAAGCTGCACAGATCGTGCTGCCACCAGAAACTGACCAATAAAATCAAACCACCAATGCTTTGAGTTGATGATAGACTACTTGAACAATGTTGAGAGTGAATATCGTGGCATACGAAGAAACCTACGAACCGCTGCAGCGAAAAATCACGTGATTTTAAGACATTTGTATCGTTTTCTACTAGAAGAAAGTGACAAACTTGGCTGCCACGCTGGTGTTATTCAAGTTACACTTAGCCTAGCACATGACTATAGTTAGGTAGTTGATTGGAGGATATCGATTTTTTGCATTGCGGACCCTAACTAAGGCTGGAGACACAATATGACATACTTGGCCCTTTTTGTTAATAATTACTGTAAACTGTACCAAATTCCCTGCCAACCTTACACATCACCATCCATGTGACGTGCTTGTGTTACAGATATGTTCATAAAAATGAGCTTAAATCATGAATATTTGTGACTAGGCCTATGAAAACAAGGCATGTAGGCACATAGTTTTATTTATACTTTTTCACACTTTTACCACTCATGTAAATGTAACTTTTTATTTCATTAAACTATGGCCATACAATTTTCACCCCTACTTAGGCTTAATAACACAAGTTACTGAATGTGAATATTTTATTCCAATGCTGAGATATGACCTGATATGAAACTGGGTATAGTTTGTTCCCACACTCCCTATTTTTACAGGCCCAGTCACATAATATAAATAGGTAGTTTCTGTAGATTAAAGTGAGATAAACACTATAGTTTATTGCATTCATGCATACAGCTCACACTAGATTGAAATATGTTACCAGGCTTGTGAAAACAGGACATGTTGGCACTTATAAATTTGCCTACTACAGTGCATTTGAAACCTCAATCAACCATACCCATAAAGTTATTTCAATTAAATTTTCTGGTTATTACCAATTATTTAATTGGCTGTATAATACAAGTTGCATAAAGGTCACATTTTTGATTACTTATCATATAGTGATTTATTTTGCCATACATTATCCCCAATGGTAGGAGTGCAATCAATCCCAAATCGCATGGTTTGTTTCTGTAATTACACTGTAAAATAGCCAATACAAAATCACAGAAGCCTTTTAAGAACACAAGAAAGTGATATTATGAATAGTCAACAAATATTAATAAGCTGACAATAGAAGCCTTCTAAGTCCAGCAAATGCTGATATTTTGAGTAGCCAATCAGAATTGTTGACATGTGAAGCATTTTACCTGCACAAAAAAATAATCATGTAATAATATACCTATTAGATTAACAAAGCCTTTTAAGAGCTGGAGGAATGACACAATCACCCGTTAGAAGTTAATGGCCACATAGAACTGGATAGATGTGTACTGTAAACCATGAAGGTGATCACTATGTGATTAGTAGGCAATCACACACATTTGAGTGTAATAGGGAATAATTGTATGGGTAACAGTTGAAATTGCACTCAAATGTGTGTGACTACATATTCAAATTATACTATATATAATACATGTATGAGTTTACATATGCAGTTAATCATGCGCTGCGCTTGCCTGATTTTCTGAAACTGTTTTACAAAAAACTGTGTGTGTTTGCATGTTAACCTTGTATTTCCTCACCCACGTAAGCAAAATGGCAATTAGCTAAAAGCAGCCTGTATGAGAAAAAAAATTAACATTGTACAGCATCAGTATAAATCTTCCCAGTAGGTAAGCTTTGGCTTTGAGGTGGTTTAATCATGCTAGATATAATAATGGGTGAATTGAGTTTCTGAAGACTTTTCAATGCATTTCACAATGGGCTGTATTGTCCAAATAATAATATAGCTGAGAATGGTTTATCTAGCTATATAGTGGAGTTGTACCGATAATTGAATTGGTAATCAATAGAACCTGATAATTAACCATTTTTACCATAATAGGAAATCGGTTGTAATGGGCTCTGGTCAGCAGATTATTAGCCTATTCAGCTGTAGCAGCTGAAGAACCACTGGAGGGCTGGTGTCAAAGGATCTGGCATGTACTTAGGTTGTTTATTTATGTTTTGTGGCAAGCACAAAATAATATAAACAATGACGGTTGGAGCCCCAGCCCACTTGTCTGATTAGCAGCTTTGACTTGTGTTATGTGTACAATTTAGTTTTATAGCAGCACTTTTAGTACGTTATGCACCAGTGTAACTTGTAGAGACCGATATTGGTTAACTATCAGTAAAACAGGACTAAAAATACAAAGTATTGCTTTAGCCTAAAAAGTGGGAATCAGTACAGCACTATTTCATAGGTTACCAGAAATAAAAACCCTTTGATGAAAGAGGGCATGTTCCATACTTACATGAAAAAGGAACGAATGAAGGGAAGTCCCATGCTTCTGCACATAATTTACAGCTTAATGTGGTTTATTTGAGTCACGTTTCCTTAGGAGTGAATAGCAATGTAATTACTGCATTACAAAATAATTCTAAATATTACAATCTGTGTAAATAATACCCATTCACCTTCTACATTGGTTAGACTTTGCCCCCACCCATTCACCTTCTACATATGTTAGACTGTATGCATCATTGGTAAGATCACAATTACTCTAATGTACGCAAGATTGGCATCTTCACTCAATGAAAGACATTTTAAACCTTGAAAGAATTCAATGTCGTGCCACTAAATACATCTTGAATGATTACACTAGTTGTTACAAAGACCGTTTGATCAATCTGAGGCTCCTTCCTTTAATGTACATATTTGAACTTCAAGATATACTGTTTGCTATTAAATCTATCAAATCACCAACCAATCAGTTCAACATCAATAACTGCATCACTTTCAACTCTACCAATACTATATCAGGCTCCAGCAACAAACTCTTGTTACCTCAACATCTTAACAACATATTGCAACATTCTTATTTTCATCGTTTACCATTCCTGTGGAATGCCATACCAATTTTAGACATAAGCATGTCAGTTTGTTTGCTGAAATCTAAACTGAAATCATGTCTATGGGACCATTTCCTGACTAACTTTGATGAGAGCATCAACTGCACTCTACATTACTTGTGTCCATGCTGTGTCCATGCTCCAGAAGTCACCAAACTAAACCTCCAACTACCAATATTGATCACTTATAATCTTATAATCTTAAGTAGTTAGTATTAATTGTATGTATTTTATGACCGTTGGTTGCTACCAACAGACCTTTGGTGTTTTTTGTTTACACCATAAAGCCTAGATAAATAAATAAATGTGACCAGATCTGTGAAAACAGAGCATGTGAGGACTTAACGTTTGCCTACTTTTTCAAACTTTAATGATTCATAACTTCTTGTTGTCACGCTATAGCTACACAATTTTTAAACATTTAGTTGACATTAATAATACAATACAGATTACAGAATTTAGATATTCACTCTAGCATCGAATTATAACTTTTTAATTGATAGGGTGTAGTTTGTGACTGCATGTCCTCTTTTTGCAGGCCTTGTCACATATTTTACTATATTGTTGCTGACTTAGCTAGAAAGTAATAATATTAGCTGAATGGGCACTTGGATTTTAGAAGTAGTACAGCATCATCTTGTTTAAATAGGCCTCCCGTATCCATAATTATTGTGAACTTGAATGATAAAGACACATCCTTGATATTTTTACTCTTGATTTGTCAGTGGACTCATGTCTGTGTGTGTAGGCCCACTGTGGGCTATGCCCTCAGACCCTCACTACTGGTAACTCAGTGTTGCCGTTGGGAACTTCCTTACAAATGCAGGCTGTTTCCCTAGAATGTATTCCTTTGTACTTTTTGCTCTGGCCTTCCCAACATTAATCACCATACTTAAACACCACTTACCATAGATAGTCAAAGTACCCCTGTCAGACATCACTGATAATGATCCACTCCTTACAGTACACACATAGCTACCAGCATCACTTCTCATTACATTAGGAATTGTTAGTATACTAGTGTTACCAGTTGATGTTGATTGACCTGTAACATCACTACCAGCATGAGTCCATGAGAATGTCACACCAGATGATACTGATGATGTACATGTCAAACTAACTGTTGATCCAACAGGTATTAGTCTGTTTTGCGGATCAGTGATAATTTCTAATATGTACACATGCATTAAAAATAATATTGTGAATATATTTTTTATTAGTTTACTTACCCAAAATAGCAACAGTAGCAATGCTTGAAAATGTTGTACCAGCGTCATTAGACACAACACACCTGAACTGTCCTGTCTCTTCTAAACTTGTCACGTAATGTGTCTGGCTATAACTAATAGGAATCCATCCTTCTCCATCAGTGCGTCTAGTTTGCCACTGATATCTAAGTATTCCTGTACCAGTTCCCTCACAGTTCAGAGTAACTCTCATACCACGAATTGTCAAATGATTGGTGGGGTGAGTGATGATAGTGGGTCGACCTGTAGATATTTGTATAGGTTATTGCACAAATCCAGGTATCTTCGCTATTTTATATACCTGAAGAATGGCACAATAATCACCAAGGGTGCAGCCCAAGATGGTTATTGTGCCATTATGAAGGTCTCTAAAACAACAAAGATACCATTGATTTGTGCAATAACCCAATTTAGTCTATGGCTCATGCGGCCTTGGTCACTGCTTTCCAGCTATGGCTTCCTGGTTAAATTAGTGCAAAAATAACTCACTAACAGGCTTCTTACATAAATTTAATTTTCTTTACGATCCACCAATGGTTTCTAACAACACCTTTACAATCTAGCAACAATTTCTGATGAGTGTTTTGACTGGAATCCAGCAAACCATGTGACAAAAAGACAGAAAATTTGTCACGGGTATCTAACCAGTTTAGATATCCACCCGCAGGTTTCCATTGGGTTTTAAATGTATATACCTCATTATATGTAGACTAAACTTCAAAGTACACTATGCATGCCATAGTCTGATTTGTGTTAATATAATTATGCCATGCTACACTGTAGTAGCACACAATGATGCTGAGAACTTAGAAGAAACAAGTGGCAGATACAATACAATGATGTTATTAGAATAGCTATGCAATATGCAAGGGTAATTTTGTTGCATGCATTAATATTACTCATGTGTTATTAATAACAAACAACAATGATAATATTGATGACATTTTCATATCATTATTAGAATTCGTTATAAGTGTTTTACTGTTATTAACATGTTACCTACATGACACAACAGAAAGTACTGGCATGAGCATGTATGTAACACAAACATGTGGTTATGCATACAACTCATGCAGGACACATGAATACCAATTTTACAATAAAATTATATTTAATGCAATAAAAGAGCATGCCCTACACAAACCACCCTTCCACCACACCAAGCTCTATTCACAAAACTTCACATGATAACTACATAGAAACATCACTTCACTTGATCAACATACATGTATATACATACAACTCTTTTGGGGAGGTAGGGCAACCGAGGTGAGGTGTATATTGCTTGAAAGGGGGCAAAGTGTGTTATCACTGATGCAAACCATATTTAGTGCCATCTTTGATGTAACTTGATATCGACATTAATAACGCCCAACAGTACCTACACCCAACAGTGCTTACGCCCAACAGTACCAATGCCCAAAGGTGCCTATGCCTAATTGTAGCCACACCCAGCGGTGCATGCACCCACCAGTACTTACAGCCCACAGTACCTACACCCAACATTACAACACTTTAGCATTACCAACATTTAGTCGCAGCACACACTACAAACATTCAGTCACAACAAACATTACAAACATTCGTTCACAACAAACACTACCAACATTTAATCGCAACAAATACTACAAACATATAGTCGCAACAAACATTACGAATATTCAGTCGTAACATACACACATCACTACAAATAATCACATGTAATCACAACACATAACCACATTTAGTTACAACAAACATCGTACATATAATCGCAACATATAAGCACGTATAATCGCAACACATAACCCCATTTAGGCACGTTTAGTTGCAGCAACCATAACCATAGTTTGAACATGGTATTTAATGGTGGATTGCAATAGTGATAACACACGCATCTTTGGACTATATTAGGTGTCACCTAAGTTGCGTCCAATTCCCCCAAAGTAGTTGTTCATAATGGTACGAAAATATAACACATAATGAGGTATTTTTCTGTGGAACTAATAAGTGACATCTATGTATCAAAATTGGACTATTTCAGTATCACTGCCATACACATACAATAGGGAAGCATGCACTGGATACAACGACACAAGTAATGGAATTCAATTCTGTCATTGTCTTTAACTCTGATTTACCATGCCACTTGTTACTGGTAGATTATTACTATGTTATACTGACTGCCACCTGTGATGATAAATACCCTAATAACCATGCATTTCATAATCAATGAATGATGTAATGTATATAATAATGGTACGATCCCTATGTATCTGTATATATTATCACAGCGGTTGTGTTGATACCACAAAGGATGTCTACCACTACCAGGATGAGTCAACAAGCTGTGCTGCTACCCCATTGAAATAGCTCCTACTGTACTGATGATGAGATATGATGACAAATAAAATCCCATTTACTATGGCTATGGGACATGTCTAACCATAGATATGTGACATGTTATGTGTGAATTTAACGTAGCTTCTGATGATATACTATATACCCTGTATTGTACAATGAAACTACATGACTAATTTCAGCGGCTGTAACAATATGTACATGAACACACACTATAGGTTAATGCACAACATGAAATATGTGTGAATGTGCATGACAATAGCAAGCACTACAAATTAAATATGAGACATTAAAATAAAAGTGCTAGTGCCATGTGATTATGCTGCTGTACCATGTGATAATGTGTGCTGATGACACGTCGGAACAATGCACAGTATAAAGTATTTGAATTTAAGAAATGTCAGTGATTATTAGGGATCTTCTTAAAGCGCATTCAAGTACAATAAGGGCATTAGTGATTATCAAGGTTCCAAGGGATGGTTTCTTTTGGTATGTTGGTTCGTGCCAAAATGATTGGTATCGTTCTGATCAAAGCTGTGGGAGTCTGCACATAAGTCAGATAAGCATCACTGTTCCACCGATCCAGTGTCTTGATGAGTCAAGGGTAGACCCGCTGCTGCTGAGGTGGTTGCTGCACCTATCCTGAAGCTGTGTGTGCAATAAAGCTGTGGATTGCAACCGGCTTGTTGTAGTAATTGTCTGAGTGTTTTGGATAGCTGAAGCCTAGTTAATGGATTGAATTTTCCTGCTGAGAATAGTGGTCCAGTTTGCTGATGTAAAGGGATCATAGTTGCAAACTGTTGGAATACCTTGACAGGACAAGCTGAAGTTCCTGTTGGTGCGAGGTTTAGAACATGGTCTTTATGAAAGGGATCTGTTTTGGATTGCCTGATGGTTACTGATGTATTTTGAGGGGTGAATTGGATGTCTAACCACTGTAGTGATGAACTAGTAAACTCACTCACATGAAGGAAGCCATAAAAGGCTATTGTAAATGTTGCCCAAAGAAGGCGCTGTTCCAGAAGTGGAAGGTTGCTGGTACGAAGTTGATGTTTAAGTGAGTGAAGTACTGCAATAGTAATGAGTAAACGATGGCAGGATGATTCATCTTGTAGATGACGTACACCTCTAATTTTAAACTGAAGAGGCTCATTATCAGTTGGATCTGGATGTCCTCTTTCTAGAAGGGCCAAGCGTATTCCCGCTAAATATACTTTGATGGTTTTATAGGATGCATGCACTGCTAAGTGAGCACAAAAGAACTGGAGTGTTAAGAAGGAAGCAGGGTAAGGAGAGATGTTGTAGGTGGTACAGAAATTTAGGAATGAGGTTTCTCCGGATTTGTAAGTGCGTCTAGTCGATGGTGCTACGCTGAGGTAAATAAGTTGATGGAAGGTTGAACAAAGGATGGGGTTGGCCATGCAGGGATGTGATCTGGATTCCGGTGAGCAGATGGTGCCAGTGCTTGGAATCTGTTGACCTGCTAGGATTCGAGTGCATAGGTGTGCTGGTACAGGAGGGATTAGAGGAGGGGGGTGTGTAGTTCCAAGAACAGCTGGTTCTTGAATGTGTGGTTCTACCTACTGGTTGAGGCTACCCGAAGATGGCTGGATTGCAGGACATGACATGAAGCTTCAGAAAGTCTAACCTCTTGTTCACTGATAGGTAAGTTGAGGTTGTATGTTGTGCTGGGAGTTGGGATTGTTGCAGAAGTAGGGATTGTCATTTGTGAATGAGCAGCTGGTGGTGCTGGGGTAGGGATGGTGACATGTGATTGAGTTAGTTGTGTGCCACTGGAAATCGCTCAAATTAGCATGTTGGTAAGTTGTTGTTGATGGAGGAGCTCTTGGTTGTTGGCTGAGGACTGAGGAGATAAGTTGGGGCCTGCTGCTGGTTTAGAGGTGTTGGTCACTGTTGTTGCAGATGTAGGGATGATGAGTTGTGCTGGTGGAGTAGTGCTAGCAATGGTGATCTGTGGCCTTAGATATTTGGGTGCCACCAGAGATTGCTTGAAGTAACAGGTTTGTAAGCTGTGGTTGTGGGAGCTGCTGTAGGTATGATGAAAGTAGACAAAGCGACTCAATGTTGGTCGTTGCAGCCGTGGCGTTGATGTGACTGGCAGTTGTTTTGGAATGTTGGGATGTCACTGTGGGAGCCACATCAGAAGCCTGACCAGTGATAGTTGGAGTGCCATCAGCGATCTGTGTTGATTAGTTACCCTGCAGTTTCAAAGCGTCATGGAGGTGTTGTGATAACACGACCTTATTTCCCATATGGCGTAGGTTTCTGGACTTCAATTCTTGTTGTAATGCTGCTACGGCGAGGGATCTAAGTTGCGTCAATGAAGCCAATGGTCAAGTTGATGGGGTATCAGGGTCAAAGGTTGCCTGCGAATCAGCTCTAGTGACTCGACGAGTTTTCGGCATTATCAATAGTTGTGTAAGTAATTGTTTATAGCACTAACAGGATCGTTGCTGAGTTACTGCAAGTTGATTGGTAGCTATAGATTTAGGACAAGCAGAGGTGATATAGCTAGTGGGCCTACTAGTGTCACTGTCACACCAAGTTGATAGTTAAATAGTGCAATATAATATCAATAATTAAAACAGTTAGCTACACAGTGTTTGTGACTTAGCTGGTTTTGTAGCAGAGCGGTAGATTCCAAGTTGATGATGAGAGGTTTCACTGGTGTAGCGGATCGGTCACAGTTGACTGCTAAACTTTCTAGTTAGATCTCTAAGAGCTGAGGAACTGAAATCAAGCCCCAAACACACAGATGACACAAGTAGACAAATTATGGTAAACACAACTCAGTTCCACTAATATTATAATCATGGGGAATGTGGAATTCAATTATGATGTGCACTTATGCAACCAGATGACAGATGGTGCTATAACTTGATCTCTACTCTTGATCCACCACTACAGGAAGCTAGCCGTTTGTTGTTGATGAAAAAACTCCATTTATTCTAGGTTACTTACTTTGATTTTATAATTATTTAGGAGTAGTTACTAAACTGAACAGTTGTATTTTCACCAATATCACTAACTACTTTAGTATTAATTATAGTGCTGTATTAAATTAAGTTATTAGTGAGTTCAAAGCAAGCTAGGGTTGAAGTGAGCAAAGCAAGTATCCCAGTGAAGCCGGGGAAAACCTAGCTTGCCTAGAATTAACCAAAAACTTGATTACATAAACCATCCTGAATTTACATTCCTGATGTAAGCAACCAGTTGATATGCTTGTGAATATCAAAGTAAGTAGTATCTAATCCAAACAGCCAAGCTGTAAAAAAAGAGTGTGACCCCCAAAAAGGCTATGGTGAAAGAAGATGTGAAATCTAAGGTGGCGGCCAAGAAATGGCTGTGATGGTAGGTTAATGGTAAAAATTTTAATAACGACAATTCAGGTGAATTTTGTGCCAGCACAAAAATTCACCTGAATTGTCGTTATTAAAATTTTTTACCATTAACCTACCATCACAGGCTGCCACCTTGGATTTCGCATATTTTTCACCATAGACTTTTTGGGGGCTGCACTCTTTTTTTACAGCTTGGCTGTTTTGGATTAGATTTCACTTCTTTTTGTATTTGCATACCCTAAAACCGGCCTATGGCTGGCTTTGAGGTTTTTTAACCAATCTTTTTTTCTTTACCACAGGAAGAATAAAAGATGAAACAAATGTTGAATACTTTAAATATTTCTGATTTCATCAGTAATTACACATTTATATATGTAATACATATATTTATTACAGAACTCTCCATGGTGGTTTCTTTGTAACTGAATACTCTACAAGGTAACTTCTTCTAACTGATCTCTTTACAGGGTAAATTGTTTGTAGCTGAACGATCTACAAGGTAACTACTTCTAGCTGATCTCTCTACAGGGTGATTTTTTTTGTAGCTGAACTATCTACAAGGTAATTTCTTCCAGCTGATCTCGCTACAGGGTGATTTGTTTGTAGCTGAATTCTGTACAGGTGATTTGCTAACAGCTGAGCTCTTTACTGAATGGTTTCTTTGTAGCTGAACTCTCTACCAGGTAACTTCTTCTAACTAATCTTTCTATATGGAGATTTTTCTGTAGCTGAATTTTCTACAGGGTGATTTGTTTGTAGCTGAACTCTCTACAAGGTGACTTCTTATAGCTGATCTTTCTACAGGGTGATTTGTTTGTAGCTGAACTCTCTACAAGGAAACATCTTCTAACTGAGCTCTGTACATGGTGAATTGTTTGTAGCTGAACTATCTACAAGGTAACTTCTTCTAGCTGATCTCTCTACAGGATGATTTGTTTGTAGCTGAACTATCTACAAGGTAACTTCTTCTAACTGATTTCTCTATAGGGTGATTTGTTTGTAGCTGAATTCTGTATAGGTGATTTGTTTGCAGCTGAGCTCTTTACAGAATGGTTTCTTTGTAGCTGAACTCTCTACAAGGTAACTTCTTCTTGTATCTACAGTGTCACTAGTTTGTAACTGATATCTCTACATGTTGGTTTCTTTGTAAGTGAACTATTTACCAGGTGACTTCTTCTAGCTGACACAGCAAAAAAATATGTATTTTTTTCTATGTGCCACCCTATCACAGGTGAAGCACATATAGTCATCCTTTTTGCTTTACATTTGTGCACTGTTCACATATGTAGTGAAGTTGCAAACATATATGTGCTACTGGAGGAAATGTGTTGAAATACCATTTCCATCACATGTGTTCATGATTTGCGTAGTTACAAATTTGACCTATTCTACACATTTCCGCAAACACATATGTTGCAAATTTGACCTATTTTGCACGTGTGCTTAATATGCCATGGGTTTTTTTGCAGTGTGATGTTTCTACAGGGTGATTTGTTTGCAGCTGAACTCCCTACAAGAAAACTTCTTCTAACTGATCTCTGAACAGGGTGAATTGTTTGTAGCTGAACTCTCTACAAGGTAACTTCTTCCAGCTGATGGCTCTACAAGGTCACTAGTTTGTAGCTGAACACTCTACATGGTGGTTTCTTTGTAACTGAACTCCCTACAAGGTGACTTCTTCTAGCTGATCTCTCTACAGGGAGATTTGTTTGTAGCTGAATTCTATAAATGGTGGTTTCTTTGTAACTGAACTCTCTACAAGGTGGCTTCTTCTAGCTGATCTTTCTACATGGTGGTTTCTTTGTAACTGAACTCTCTACAAGGTGGCTTCTTCTAGCTGATCTTTCTACATGGTGGTTTCTTTGTAACTGAACTCTCTACAAGGTAACTTCTTCTGGCTGATCTCTCTAAAGGGAGATTTGTTTGTAGCTGAACTCTCTACAGGTGATCTGTTTGCAGCTGAACTATCTACATGATGGTTTCTTTGGAGCTGAACTCTCTACAAGGTAACTTCATCTAGCTGATCTCTCTACAGGGTGATTTGTTTGTAGCTGAACTCTCTTCAGGTGATTTGTTTGCAGCTAAATTCTCTACATGATAGTTTCTTTGTAGCTGAACTCTCTACAAGGTAACTTCTTCTAGTTGAACTCTCTACAGGGCGATTTGTTTGTAGCTGAACTTTCTACATGGTGGTTTCTTTGTAGCTGAACTCTACAAGGTGATTTCTTGTAGCTGATCTCTCTAAAGGGAGATTTGTTTGTAGCTGAACTCTCTTCAGGTGATTTGTTTGCAGCTAAATTTTCTACAGGGTAAATTGTTTGTAGCTGATCTCTATACAGGTTACTTGTTTCTAACTGATCACTTGAATTCTCTTCACTATTAGGATGACTGCTCTATTAGAGTATCTCGATTTTGCACTTGCTACACCAAGTTGGATTTTTGTATTATAACTCCGTGGCTTTAAGTCTGATTCTTCTACACCATTGAAGAGCCTTTCTAAGATGATTACTCCATCTGTACAGCGATTTTCAAAGCATTAACCCAAGCGGTTTATCTGGTAAGCGTGGCAAGTAGTCGTTTTCTATTAGCTAATCTCGATTGCGTAATTGTTACACACTGTTGGTTTTTTCATTGTATCTTCCTGTTTTTTAGCTCGATTTCTTCAAACCACAGAAGGTTTGAGGTTCAATAGTTAACCTATTCACCTACCGATTTTCAGCTTCTTCCCATACGTGGTTTACCTTGTAGACGTAACAACATATTGGTGTTATTTTTCGTGAATAATCCCTAATAACCCTTTGCCTGTTTATCGTATTCCAGCCAAAGTTGGTACAGAGATGCGCCTTTATACCCCCTCCCCCTTCTGTGTGCCAAATTTGAAGGCAATCGGATATTGCGTTGGCGTTTTATAGCGGTTTTTGTAAGTGTGCGAAAAGAGGAAGAAAAATAAGAAGAAACTAAGCCAATATTTGAAGTCACATATCTCGGAAGCGCTTGAAGCGATTTCGCTCAAATTTGGAATGTGGAGTACTGAAGTTGGAGGGAGTGTCCACAGGAAAAATCGTCTTGTTTCATCAAGGCAGCACAGAGCTACTGAAGTGAGAAAATTGCATTTTCGTTCTACCTGTCAATATACTCACGGGTGTTGCGGGCAGGCTTCTTGGGCCGCACGACACACTACCGTGTGTCTTGGTGTTTCAATGTTCGCTTTTATTGTACATTTTTATGCTTCATCCTTCAGCTGCCTAATTACTGATATTCACCCTTTTAGCTACTACTGTTGTTAATAATTATGCATAGGTAAGACACTAGGGGTTAGGGAGAGCACGTTAGCACTCCGTGAAATTAATGCTCACGTGATCTCACGCGACCTTATGACGTCACACACGTCCACGTTGTGTGATACGTCATCGTCCGGGTGCATTCACTCCGGACTTGCAGCTCCAAGGCTACATCAAGTGTGAATTTCAGTGCATCGTTTTTATACCCCTCCTGGCTGAAATCGATGGTGGGTATCTATAAACAACGTCTTGAAAACGTTTTCAGACTGTACTAAACTTAGAAAAAAACTGAAAAGTCTCGAGCAAAAAAAAGTGAACTATAGTAGGAATCGAACCTTCGACCACTTGATTTCAAGCCTCATGCACTACCGCTTCGCTACTGTGACTACTTGCATAATATTTACTAATTCTAGCTATAAAAATCTAACACTATTGAGCCCTAGTTCCCTAATCCTAACAGAATAGAAATGATTGCCTAACTCTTACCTTAACCCTACCTAGCAGATTATAAATGATTGCCTAACTCTTACCCTAACCCTAACCTAACAGATTATAAAGATTGCCTAACTCTTACCCTAACCCTAACCTAACAGATTATAAAGATTGCCTAACTCTTACCCTAACCCTAACCTAACTTTTACTACCCGATGTGACATTAAAGCTAGTCTGTTCTCTAACCTCGAGACGAAACAGGCTCAGGAAAGTGTTCCTTCACTACCATCCTAATCTATAGACTAAATAAAAGACTAACCAGTCGTATGAACATCCGTACTGTATTCTGCGAGGCATTTCATCATTACCTCGTGGCCAGGAAGACCAGACTAATCACGTGATATAGATTACGGGATAATTTACGGTATGCTAATGTGCTTTCCCTAATGGTTACTGGTAAGACATGCAATGGGGGTTTAGAAAACCCGGACCGGACCGGACCATACCGGACCAGGTCAACTTCTTCAAGTAAGCCAATTCGCACAATAGCTACAATTCACGCAATAGCTAGCTATAACATACTCTGTTCACCTTGTAGCCACTACATAATTAGCTAGCTACGATGGCTCAGACTGCAACAGCGATCGCACACAAAACTTCATCCACAATAAAACAACCTAACTAAGCTATTAAAATACTTTCTACTACATTTCACTACACAGTCGCTACAAAGCTACAAGCTCTTTCTGTTTTACTCAACTGTTACACACACTAGTATATAATCGCACGAATTCATTAGATTCGTGATATATAAAGTGAAAGGAATTAAGATAACAGCAAACCTCTGAATTCATTTTGGTAGTGATGAATGAGTAATGGAGTATTTGCTACATGTCAAGGTAAGCTTTAAATAGAACAAAACCTTACTACTTCAGAAATCTCTATAAAGCTACCCTGCTTGGGCACTAGCTTACCTTTCTTAGCTTAGCCAGTCATCCATGACCATTCCTTTACATAAGTTCGAAGGTTTGCTGTTATCTTAGTTCCTTTCACTTTGTATAACACGATTCTAATAAATTCGGGCGGTCACTAGTGTGTGTAACAGTTGAGTACAGCAGAAAGAGCTTGTAGCGATTGTGTAGTGAAATGTAGTAGAAAGTATTTTAATAGCTTAGTTAGTTTGTGTTATCGTGGATGAAGTTTCGTGCGCGATCGCTGTTGCAGTCTGAGCCATTGTAGCTATATAATTATTTTCTTGGCAGAGTGGCTACAAGGTGAAGAGTGTATGTTATAGCTACCTATTGTGTGAATTGTATGTTATAGTTATTGTGTGAATTGACTTACTTGAAGAAGTTGACCTGGTCCGGAATAGGTGGATCTAGGAGACACTGTCAGGGGGGGCCAAAGGGGGGCAAGAAGTTTTAGTGCACAACATTGTTTATTCCACTAAGAGGATAAAAATAAAATTCTAGTATGCAAATTATATTCATTTGCATAACTTTATTCAGCATGTAGATGGATGAATGATGGATGAATATAGTTTTTAGACGGTAGTTGGAGAAAAATTTTTAAAATTAGACCTCCTAGGGTTGAATTTGAGAGAATTTTTGATAGCACTTAGCTAACAAAAATTCTACGGTATTCTTAGATTTGGCCAAAGCCTTTGACACTGTGGATCACTCGATTTTGTGTACTAAGTTAATGTACTATGGCTTTCGAGGGTCATCATATGACTTGTTAATTAATTACTTAGCTCAACGGCAGCAAAGAACTTTATTTCAATCTAAGATGTCTAAATGGACTGCTGTTTCTATTGGTGTCCCTCAAGGATCCATCTTGGGTCCCTTGCTTTTTGCTTTATACATAAATGATTTGCCCTTGGTTGTAAGTCACTGCTTACTGGATCTCTATGCTGATGATGCTGAATTACATTTTTGTGGCTCAGATTTAAGGGTAGTGGAAAATGGTTTACAATCAGATCTGAATTCTGTGGCTACATGGTTAGGGAGCTCATGTTTGTGTTTAAATGTTGATAAGTCTAGTTGTATGCTCATTGGTAGCCATCAGAGGGTGGCAAGTCAGACCCTTTCTGTCTCAATTGGTGGTAGTGTGTTGTCTCAGGTGCATTCTGTTCGGTATCTTGGAGTATTAATTGACTCTGCGTTGTCTTGGAACTTGCATATTTGTAGTATGTTGTCTAGAGTTAGATCAAGGCTTGCTTCAATTATTCGGTTTGGGTCTCTGCCACCTGCAGTGTTGTGTGTATTACATTCAACATTATTTTGTGATGCCACTTTTTGATTACTGTGATGTTATCTGGACTCCATCTACGGCAAAACAGACTTGTATGATTGAAAGGATTCATTCCAAATTTATGCATAAGCTGCCGTCATCTTTCAGTTCCAAGTTTCAATTTACATTGATTGAACGTCGTCGTTTTCATACAGCTATTCAGATTTTTAAATCTTTACATTGAATTTCTCCTCCTTATTTACATGATATATTTCAGTTTTCGAAGGATGTTACTGGTCATCTTAGTCGTAATGTTAATCGTTTATTTGTTCCTAGAGTGTTTATCAACTATGGCAAGCGAAACTTTTTTCTACCGAGGAACTGTTTTATGAAACAACCTTAAGTCCACTGTTACTGGGGCTGCCACTTTGTTGTCATTTCGTAATTATTATCTTAATTCTTAATTCCTGTGTAATTTTGTCTATGTATCCTTAGTTGTGTATGTATGTTTGTTTGTTTTTTGTATATTATTAGTTATTGTATGTGTCTATTGTATGTTTGTTCAGGGCTCCACTGAAAATCAGTTTTACTGAGTGGACTCCCTGCTTAAAAATTACAATTACAATTACAATTACAACAAAGTGTATGCTTTGCAATGCATACAAAGATTGGTTAGCCTATCTGAGATAAACCTATTTGGTCGTAAAGTGTATACTAAATCAAAATAAGGAGTAGCTAGTTTTGTTATGATTTGTAAAATTGTAAATTGATGTATTACAATTGCGACTGTTCTATTAGAGTAGTGACTGCTCTATTAGAGTATCTCGATCTTTGCACTAAAATTCAAAAAATTTGCCTCACTTTCTTTACAGTGGACAGGTGTACAGTTTAGTCATAGCGTACATTTCAGTAAACGGTTGTCTTCAATTTGCCCATTGACTTTCTATATACTTCTGAATACAATGTAAATGCATGATTCTAGTTTCTGGTATCTATATAGTACTGTAGGTCCAAGGGGGCAAGAGAAGGGCCAGGGGGAGCACAGCACCCCTTGGTCCCCCCTCAGATTCGCCTATGTGGTCCGGTCTGGTCCGGGTTTTCTAAATCCCCACATGCAATGCTAGGAGTCTTCAGTGGATAAACAACCAAAAGGATTGATACAATAATCACCGCGGCGGAGCTGAGGCGATTTTTACATCATTCCTGAGGGGTGTTTATGCACTGAAGAATTCTAGCAAGCATGTCTTAGTAATTTAGACAATGGTCTGTGGTTACTGGAATTTTGTTATGAACCCACAAAGTATGCAATTTGTTTGTTGAAGTTTGTGGCTAGGTGTTTTAATAGGTTCCACCTGTTTACAGGTGTCTTACTAGAATAAAAATCCTGCATACTTTGCAAATATCAAAGCATTCTTGACATGCCATTCTCTAAATAAAATAATAGCTAGCTCCACTATATTCTGAATACATATTATACACTGTGATCACTGTGTCAATCAGTGTCACAATGCTGGTGTACTGACACATACTTCTGGCCTCTAGATAATAGTTAGACGTCAAGAACCAGGGTTCTAAGCGATTTAGAAAACTCGAAGGCCCTGGGCTGTAGCGTCCGAGCGCAGCGAGGGCGCTACTAAGGGCCTGAGGGTTTTCTAAATCCCATAGAACCCAGTGGTTCTTGACGTCTAACTTATTTAGACTACAACTCGTTATTGTACCTTGAGTTGACAGCTGCTTGTAAATGGGAAATGTATGGCTAATTACTAGAAACAAGCCCTCTACACCTCCCTACATGGCAGGACCTCAGCGTGGCTGTTGCTACCCGTTTAAACGCCCATGCGTTGCCAATGTTACAGGCGCGTGCTATGTATCGAAGTACTGGACTCAGCGACTGGACTACAACTCATTGTTGCTGTTGTTGTGCTCCGACAGCTGCTTGTAAGCAAGTAATGTAGTGTTGATTAGTACAAACAAGCCCATTACACCTCCCTCTAATTCAGTACGGCTGTTACTAGCCATTTAAACGCCCATGCGTTGCCAATGTTACAGGCGCGTAATTATCGTGTTTCGTATTGCCTCAGAGCGTAGTCTCTATTGGACATGACCGTGGCTCTACGAGATTTAGAGACCACGTTTTCAGCCAATCAAATTTCAGTATCAAACTTGTTGTAGTCTAAAGACTATTGTGCCATATTGTGATCATTTGCCATTTTACCTTCACCACCTTATAGTTGTGCATAGCCTCACCTCATACCTTAGTCATCTTCAGAGATATGCCACATCTACACTGCAAAGTAGTCAATTAAGAATCACACTGATTTTATTTCAGACTAAAAATTATTTGTGGCTGTTGTCTCTTTGTTGTACAAATGTTTCCAGGTGGCACAGTTAGTCAAAGTTGATGCATGACAGCACCTGGCTTGCAAATAGAATGATTTTCCACCATCAATGTTGCCAATATTGCATTGATGCATACACTACTGCTTTATTGTGTTAATAATAAATCTAAACCAAAACAGCCAAGCTGTAAAAAAAGAGTGCGGCCCCCAAAAAGGCCAGGATGAAAAAGATGTGAAATCCAAGGTGGCGGCCAAGAAATAGCTGTGATGGTAGGTTAATGGCAAAAAATTAATTATGGCAATTCAGGTAAATTTGCATTGTCTCCTCCACTAGAATTCGGCACCAAATTCACCTGAAATGTCATAATTAAAATTTCTGCCATTATCCTACCATCACAGCCATTTCTAGGCTGCCACCTTGGATTTCACATTTTTATTCATCCTGGCCTTTTGGGAGCCGCACTCTTTTTTTACAGCTTGGCTGTTTTGGTTTAGATATCACTTCTTTTTGTATTGCAAGCCACAAAGCTAGTTATTAACTGGCTTTGGTGCTTTCTTCTAACTTGTTTTTCTGCAGGAATATTGGAACAAAGGAAGAAATGTTTTTCTGCAGGAATATTGGAACAAAGGAAGAAATGTTGTGTACAGTTTTTGGTCTGTTTAAAAATATTAATATATTTAACAATGAAAGACGATTTTGTTTCCAACACATATTTCTACAGGTTGATTTGTTTGTAGCTGATGCCTGTAAGGTAACATATATCCAGCTGATATTTCTACAGGGTGATTTGTTTGTAGCTGAATTCTCTAAATGATGGTTTCTTTGTAGCTGAACTCTCTACAAGGTAACTTCTTCTAGCTGATCTTTCTACAGCATAACTTGTTTGAAGCTGAACTCTCTACATGATGGTTTTTTTGTAGCTGAACTCTCTACAAGGTAACTTCTTCTAGCTTATCTTTATATAGGGCAATTTATTTGTAGCTGAATTCTCTACAGGATGGTTTGTTTGCAGCTGAACTCTCTACATGGTGGTTTATTTGTAGCTGAACTCTCTGCAAGGTGACTTCTTATAGCTGACTATCTAAACAGTGATCTTTTCATAGCTGAACTCTCTACAGGGTGATTTGTTTGCAGCTGAACTCTCTACAAGATGATTTGTTTCTAGCTGAACTCTCTATAGGGTAACTTGTATGTAGCTGAACTATCTACATGATGGTTTCTTTGTAGCTAAACTATATCAGGGTGATGTGGTTGTAGCTGAACTGTGATTTGTTTGTAGCTGAACTCTCTGCTAGATGGTGTCTTTGTAGCTGAACTCTCTGAAAGGTGATTTCTTCTAGCTGATCTCTCTACAATGTAACTTCTTGTAGCTAATCTCTCCACTGGGTGACTTGTGTCTAGTTGTATACTTTACAAGGTGGTTTGTTTGTAGTAGAATACTCTACAGGATGATTTGTTGTAGCCAAACTCTCTGCAGGGTGATTTGTTTGTAGCTGAACTCTCTACAGGATGGTTTCGTTGTAGCTAATGTTGTTACAGGTGACCTTTTTTCTAGCTGATCTCTATACAGGATGGTTTCTTTTTAGCTTCAGGCAAGTTTTTTTCTAGCTGAACTCTCTCTGGGATGATCACTTCACAGCTGAGCCCTCTACAAGGTGGCTTCTTCTATCTGATCTCTCTACAGTGTGATTTGTTTGTTGTTGAACTCTCTACAAGGTGACATTTTCTAGCTGAGCTCTCTCTTATTTCTAGCTGATCTTTCTACAGAGTAACTTGTTAGTAAAGCTGTAGTCTTTACATGGTGGATTTTGGTTGTTAAATTCTTTGCATGAAAACTTGTTTGTAGCAGAACTTCTGAAGAGTGAATTGTTTGTAACTGAACTCTCTACAGGATGCATTACTTGTTTATAGCTGAACTCTATTCAGTGTCACTTGTAATGTCTGAATCACTACAGCAATGTATTTGTAGCTGAACTCTCTATAGAGTGACTTGCTTGTTGCTGAACTGTCTATAAGATTACTTACTTGCACCTGAACTCCCTACAGAATAACTTGTAATGTAATAAAATTCTATAATGGAGTAAATAAATTAACCGAATACTCTATTAGGGTGACTGTTCTATTAGAGTATCTCGATCTCGTATTTGCTACACGGAGTTGGCTTTCGAATCATAACTCAGTGGTTTGCAATCCAATTCTTCTATACTACTGGGTGGGGACTATTCTACGGAACGGAATGATGGACTAAACCACGGAACGGAACGCTTTCTCAAATTGAAGCTTGCAACTTACCATTGCTGAAACTTCCCTTATAACACTGTGAAAAAAGAGGGATATAAGATGGTATTTCCAGTGGCTTATTGAATACAAAAAAGCTTGATATAACCTGTATTATACTAACAATCTCATGTAAGGCTTTAGTTAATGTGTTAAACATACTGAAACCATATATGTGATGGTATAGTGTGGACATTATACTAGATATAAGCTATTTCAGGTAATGTAGTAAATAAACTGAAGCCATATATGCAATAGTATAGTATGTATTATACTAAAGTATAACATGAGTATAATACAGTGTTTATATTAAGGCTTATTTGTATTCAATAAGCCACTGGAAATACCATCTTATATCCAACATTTTTCACAGTGTAAGTTAGCAGTGGCATCTCCAGTGGGTGATTAAACATAAGATAAAAAGAATTAACGGATCAATTGTGGGTTTTTGTTGGTTGTCATTAGTAACGAAGTATTATTGTGGGATGAGCTGTATCAGTGATGTTCATCCATACGGAAGGGAACTTTATGTGAGCTGTTTTTCTTATTTAGACTTTAGAAAACAGTCTGGGCCGGTCTTTCAAGTCATAAGTCAGTGTATAAATAAAGCAAGCAGGAAGATACTGGTAACAGGAAAGAGCCAGCTGAATTAAAACTTGAAGAATTTTGTGCAGTGTGTGAGGAGCAAATATTTTGGCAGACCGCAAGGAGGGTATATTCTGCAAACATCACTGAAGTGTATGCATGGAGTTATTTATATATTAACAGCTGGTGCAGTGGACTAATGCCGTATTCAATAGTGAGCTAATTTTATCTGTTGGATGTGTCTGACTGCTAGCCTTGAATCAGGCTAAATGCCAAAACTCCAAGATCAGCCAAATCTCTATTATAAGCCGCATGTGAAACCATGCCCGTAGCCACCAGGCAAACGTGATTTGGACCAGGATGTGTGTGTAATTTCAATGTATCTAGTCAGGCCTGAAATGGAACACTCACATTAATTACATACCACCTAAGAATCCTAGGCGTAACATTTCACATGCTTCACTTCAAACAAAACAGGTTAAATTTGTTCGTCTATTTTCAAGTGATTTCCAGTCCAGCTGGTCCATGAAATTACAATGGGATCACATGTATTTGTTACAGTGTGGGTTGTCCTGTGTTGGATCTATTCTAGAGTTGAAATTTCAAGGTAGACTCACTGCCAATGTACTGACACTAGTACTGTTGTAGCATGTTTAAGTGGAGGACAAATGAAATCATTAGTAATGCTAGATTATTTATGTATACAAATTTTTCATAATGATTGATATCCCATTTTGATTTGTACTTCCACTTTGCAACATATTCAAGAACAAGAAGCTACCACACTTAATTTCCAACCACTGTCATTAATTAACCAAGATCTCACTAGTCTGTAATTCACCTTACTGTAGTGATTTTATTGATTCATCTGTATGTTTTCTTCATTTTCCTTTGAAGTTGTACCAAGAGTTCATAATAAGGTGGAGAGTGTCTAACTTGAATGCATTCACCAAACACTCTGCTTAAAGTAACACCTCGGCCTTATTTCAGAACAAAGGCTTTACCTTCTTCAGCAACACTAATCAACAGTTTTCTATCCCCCAGTAAAGGTGTTGATTTGATGATAGGTGAACTTTATGCAGGGTGTTTGTACAGGCCATACTGAGAGTTAGACACTCTCCCCCATACAAATCAGTATTACGAACTCTTGGTTGTACAGTATAGGTAAACAAAGATAAGTTTCTCTCCCATCTTAGTCTAGGATTTCTATTGACAAGGAAAATTCAATTATTTGAATACAGGCTCAAAATTGAGAAAATATAAAGAAAGTGAATTAATATTATACAGTCAGTTTGCTTTTGGATATTTAATGTCTCCAACCACAACAAAAATTCGATGAATCCATGCATCTCATCACTGGTCGTCTGAACATTCTGAAAGTGATACCTCACTCAATCAACCATATATTCTGTTTATTAGACTGAATAAAGTCATGATTACCTAAACAATCACTTAATTAATGTTTTATAATTATCCTATTCCATTTTCTTGGAGGTTCCACTGAAAAAATGCAATTTCAGCAATGATAGCAGTTAGCCAAGCTGCAAGTTGATTCGGAAAGCATTCCATTCTGTAAAATAGACCCCATCCAGAATTCAACTCAGTACTCAGGCTGAGATATCTGACAATAGTCCACTACTCTGTTAATGAATCATTGATGTTCACACAATATAGCCTCCTTGAGGTATCTAAATGTTTGCTCCTCACACACTGCACAAAATTCCTTTAGATTCTGCTTAGACTGAGTTGATTCAGCTTGTCGCCATACTTGTTTCCTTTGTAGTGAAGCTATACACATACTGATTTATGCCGATTAGAAAGGCTGGGCCTCAGACTGTACATTCTAAAGTCAAGTAAGTAAAAATAACTCACATACTAGTAAAAACAAGTCATGCATTAAGTTCCCTACTTGATATATCCGAACATGAACACACTGAGTCAGCTATTCCCACAATTAGTACTTCGTTACTAATGACAACCAATAAGAACCCACAATCGATCCTTAAATTCGTTTTATCTTTCTTGGGGTACGTTTGATTACCTGCTGGAAGTGCCACTGATAATTTGTACAGCAATGGTAAGCTGCAAGCTTCAATCTGAGAAAGCATTCCGTTCCGCAGTTTAGTCCATCATTCCGTTCCGTTCCGTAGAATAGACCCCACCATACTACTGTAAGGACTTTCTATGATGATTATTCCAGCTATACACCGATTTTCAGCTCATTGCTCTAAGCGGTTTACCTAGTAGGCGTAAAATCTAATATATTTTTATTTATAAAAATCGATCGCGTAATTGTGACACAGGTTGAGTTTTGTGTCATATCTCCATGGTCTTTATCTTGATTCCTTTCAAACCACCAAAAGGCATTCCTACAATGGTTACTCCATCTACATAGTAATATTCAACTTATTCCATGAAGCGGTTTACCCTGTAGGCGTGACAACAAATCAAATTTGTTTTACACGAATAATTGGTCATAACTCCCATACCATTCATCGGTTTTACACCAAAATTGATGCTGGTATTTGCCCCTTTCAGTGTGCCAAATGTCAAGGCGATTGGAGTACGCTTTGCGTTTTATAGCAATTTTTTCTAGTGTGTGAAAACACGAAGAAGAATAACAACAAGAAGAATAAAAAACGAATGAAAAACCTGAAACTTTGGCAGCACGTATCTCGGATATGGCTATAGCAATTTCCTTTGAATGTGGTATGTACATTCCCCTGGCTGGCGGAAAATTCTGTAGCAAATTTGGTTACAATAGGATTATGGATCACCGAGATACAAAAGTTTGAAAATGACGTTTTCTTTCTTCCTATCAATATACCCACGGTGTGGTGCGCCGGCTTCTTGGGCCGCACGACACACTATAGTGGGTCTTGATACTTTAGGTTTAAGGAAGAAAATTCATCCCTCTTAGAGGAAGACTGAGTGTGGCCCTGACTAGACATTGGGTGACCTGCAGTTCAAATCCTGGGGTTGGAGGGATTCTTTTTCCTTACTTTGGCCCCTTTTCTGTTACACCTTTCCAGCTATAAGTCATTAAGTTTAAGTCCTTAAAATTAGGTTAGGTAATCCTAAGGCTGCAGCACATATTGTTGTAGACCTTCAGTACTGGTCACTGTAAAGTAATAATAATAATAATTGTGTATCTCCAGTATGTAATCTGTAGTATGGCGGAGTGTATTGTGTGTGTGTGTGTGTGTGAATATAGTATACATACACCAATATTAAATGTTGCATACATGCACTTAGGTCTTCTCCATGCAAACCTATGTGATAACCTCACTATGTGAGGCCCTCATCCACCCAACCACTGCACCATGACTCAAACAATACGGCATTATAATTTGGGTTGTAAATGGGCCAAACAAGGAGGGAAATCTAGGCACTTTTTCGTGATGGATAGGACACATCAGCACACGTGCAAGATAGAACACATCAGCATGCCAGTGGCGTAGCCTGTCCTCCGTGGATGGATGGGCACACTCACCTACACATTTCACTCATGCAACTAACATAAAATGCGAATCCATCCTTAGCGGACTCTACATACATTTCGTTTAAAACTGTTTCAAAAGACCATAAATGTAACTAGCTAATAATACGCTATGCTACTGTTCCTGCAGCTTATTTCACTAGTCTAATATTACTGCGTTAATGATTTAGAAGCTAGAAATTGACATTAACTTATTACACCTCTTTGTCTTAGTCTCCTTTAACTCAACCGTACTTGTACACAACTCTTTGTACTCCAGCCTGACTCTTCAGAAAATTGTATGGCTTCAGGGGCGGATTTAGTAGGGGGGCTTTGGGGGCTCAAGTCCCCCTTCATATTTAGGATCAATATGCTGAGTAGTATAATGAAATTTTGTCTTAGCATAATTATATGATCACTAATAATACAAATATTCATAAAACTACCTTATAAACATCTTTCCAAGGTATTATCAGTGGAGTTTATGCAACAAGGACCTGGATCAGCATTGGAAGTGTACAAGATCGAGATACTCTAATAGAGCAGTCAGCTAACTACTCTAATAGAACATTCACTTGACACATGTAGTTGGTTCTGTTATGGACTTTTTCCAAATCTGCCTGCACCTATACATACAATGAAGTGCATTGGTCTGTTTAAAGGGCTTCATTCATCTACTTGTGTAGTTAATATGTATGGCAATACTTAATTCAGGTACACAATTTCCATTGAAAATGCTCTCAGATTCAATGTTGTATTGTTCAAATTTCAAAATTTTCCACTTTCAACATTCTTATTCTAACATGCACCTATACAGTGTTGTGCAATTGTGAGAGGGGTGCATCATGTACTTGGTTGTCTGTACCTACCCAAGCTTTTCCATTAGCAAAATGCTTCAGAGAGACATACCTATAATCTAAAGGCAGTATATAAAATATCTACAGGTATGAATTTTATGTGGAAATGTCTCCAAATTGCAGTATTTTTCAAAATTTTCCTGGGGGGGGGCATGCCCCCAGACCCCCTAGTTCCAGCATGCTTTGCATGCTGGGAAGTGTGCTACTCACACCTCTACCCAAGAGATTAGTACCTGAGTTAACCCCCCCCACCTTTATAAATCCTAGATCCGCCCCTGGGCTTAGTTCACCCGTGAGTTTCAATTTTCACTTCCAAATGACTTAATACCACTTTTCGTATATCACTTTAGGTCACTTAACCTCAAAAACTAAAGAATATCTGTGCTGCTGCTCAGAATTCAATTGAAAAATAGGCTGGATTCCCCCTTCCTCTCTTCCCCTGCTTAAAATTTGTATCACGTGATGCTGTACATTAAACAGAAAGCACCAAAATTATTTCGATTACGCGATGCTATCATTGAACTTATATCAATATCAACTGCTGATTTACAACAAATTATCGTTGGTAGCGCGATACTATCTTACTACAGTACCGCTCAATATTAAGTTCACAGCGGACGCGTTACGCGTGATTTCCACACGCGTGAACTGCTGTACATACACGCGGCTTGACTTCGTGTACACGCAACTACATGCGTGACTTGCTACACGCATTACGCGTGTAGCTAAAGTGCACTACGCGTGTAGCTGAAGCGCACTACGCGTGTAGCCTAAGCGCACTACGCGTTTAGCCAAAACGAGTGTAGCTAAAACGCGTGACACAAACTCTAATTAACGCGACACCGACACTGGGGTACTGAGTTCAACCATAAATAGTATATTCTACTGTAGAATATACTATCTGTGGTTCAGCCTGGTAAGCCGTATATTAGTGCATGAAGTTATGTCGCGTGAACCCACGTAGCTATAGCTTGTGTATTCCATACAATATATACTGCTTGTACTGTAAAATGTAAATATAGCTAGTTTATACGAGCCTGCAATTAATGCTATGTGTGTTTTCTTCTCTAGATCTGGGCTAGACACTAACCTTAAGAAGTTGAGCTGTAACTGCCCTAGTTGGTAAACACCATGGATAGGATCTTGTCCAGTCGATCTGAAGATATTCAGAGACGAGTCATCTATATAAAGATATACAAAGTTTTATCATAATTATTATGTTTACTGTATTAAAAATGATAACACATCACATGACTATTTTAGTGAATTGTCACGTGAGTACTGCATGACGGCCACGTGTACGATTAGTGTCAAGGATGAAGACGAAACGCTGTGGAAGGTGTGGTTCTTGTAATACCTTTTTGCTGGTATTATCAATCGTTTGTTACAGACCCTTCGTCCAGTGATGAATCCAGAGTTACTGCGACCCGAGCGCTGGTCAGTCTTCTTTGAATGTCATGGGACAGCCTACGCCGCTACGGCTACCATCTCCGGAATGACCCGCGACAAGTATGAGGATCATGGATAAAACGCGATCAAACATACAGTGTAGTATGTGATAAGAAAGCTAGAAACGTAAAGCACAGTCTTTGAAGGTAAAAATTGTATCTAAGATTATAGCGAGACTTCAGTATTGATGGCTCATGCATGCAGATAAACTGGCAATCTTTTAAACAAGGTGCGTGCCCACAGCTCTACAGCCATAATACCTCCTGTGGGCAGTGCCAGGTCCAAGAATAGAGGGTTTGCACGCGAAAAGTATTGTGGCGCGAATTATAAAAATGCTTAATTGTTGCTAGTCTGATATTTGTGAGGTTTACTTTTCAATGGAGCGAATGCACTTACTTGGTCACCACGCTTTAGCAAATAAGAGAATCTATCAAAACCTACAGTGTGTAGGATAAGGAACAAACATTAACTTCATACAATTTTAATGATAGTTTATAGAAGTGACTAACCTAGTGAACTTATTCCATTCTATACTAAACCATTGAGAATGGTTGTAGCCTTCACTCGCGTACTTCACAAATGTCTGACAAGCAATGGTTGTTAAGCATTTTACGAAAATGCATCTCTACACATGCATTCCCTCTATTGTTTTCTGAAAGTATTGTGTGAGTATGTCTGTGTTTGTTTCTTTGTTTGTCCACACCCACACTAGTACTTGTATAGCAAAACAGCTTTCTCAGCCTTTCTGGTACATGACAATGTTTATGAGCATTCCATAGGTCTTTTACTAAACTTACAGATATTTGTAGGTACACAATGGCATTCTAATTTGTAAAACTAGTTTCTGGGCAACTCTGTAATTGGAATGCAGCTTTTGTAGGAGGGAATACTTTGATTGACTGATTTCATTGTAATTCATTTATTGTTTTATAGTTCACAAATTGCTATGCACTGCGATGGAAGCACTATTCTAACAGAATGCTTTGCAACATATGGTGCCCAGGTAGAACTACATAAGTGTCTGGCTTTTATGAGTGCGTATCTCAACATCAACTCTGTAATTGCATACGATTAAGTCTGATGTAAAGTAAAGCTCTCATTATTTAAAACGAATGGTGACAAAGATGACTACAGAGTGTATCAACTGTAAACACTTTTTATTCACTAGTAAACGAATTTCTTAATGGTAAATTTACTATATAAAATATCCTTTTATAAATTAATATTTGTTACACCACTTGTTTGTTTTTTTTTGTTTGAGATCAGCTACTTGCTTGCCCACTCTTATTTCTGGCGCTTTGATATTATGTTGAATGCTTCCAATTAGAAGATAATGAGGCTGTACAATTATATGATGCAATTGCTAAGCTTGCATTGTGTGAAAATTACAAAGGTAGATACCAGGCATTATGCGTAAGTCTCTGTATTAACAGTATTGCTAAAACACAATGGAATACAATATAATTACAATGCTCAATTCTATTTGTAAGGGAAAGGTAATGTGTTGCAACCATACCTGTTGGCATGTAACTCCATTTTTTTCTCAGTTAAAATATGACCTAACAAAAAAAATTCTCCATAGGCATCTGTACTCGAAAATAAAGTCCCCATTGCTATTTTATGTTTGTGACTTCATTTCCAGTAGAGGTCATTAAAATAGGTCTCAAACTTTTAACACTGAGGTGCTGATTTTCTTATAGGGCTTTGCTTTATTCTGACCCTGCTGTAATGAAATACCTATATGTAAACTAAACAGCTAGGAACATGTTAATTAATCAGGACACTTGAAAATAAGGGCACCTTTGTAACCTGGACACTTGGTAACACTTCCAAAGTATCCCTTAGCATGTAAATTGACCTGGAAAATCAGGGCACTTCAATAAAGGACACTTTTGGTTGGTCCCAAGGTGTCCTTAATATACAAGTTCCACTGTACACTTAAGATGCTTTTCAATACATTGTTATACAGATAAACAGGTGCTATATAGTAATTATTATACAATACGGTAATGCTGTAAATTAGAAATTATGAAGATCAATTTTCCTACCAAAAATATCACCAGCCTTCATGAAAGATTGGGTTGGTTGGGCAAGCCCAAAAATGTCTTCTGACTCATACCCTTCCACTATGAAATTTTATAAGTCTTCTATTTGTGACCATCTCAGCAAAAATCCAACTTGTTAGCACAAGCATGCGTATTGAGAAAAACGAAATTTAAAAATAATTCGTAAAATTACACATGCTACAAAGAAAAATATGCAAGTTTTTATTGGGCCAGTATTCAAAGAAGGAAGACTCAAATCGATTAAAACTATATACCATCTTATTCGCCTGCTCATGGAGGGTTCAAAAATTTTGTTTTATTTCTGTATCTTCAATGGTATGCGTGTCACATGTATTTGTTTACGATGCAGTGAACGTAAACAAGATCGTCATTGTTTCTTCTACCAAACCACTTTCATATCCATGTGTGCAAGTGTCTACAGGGCTAACACTATACCTTGGCTGATGTACTGATACATGGTGAACATTTTAAGCCAAATTGCAACACTGTAGACTAATCCAAATGGAAGTTATGGCTGCGAATGTAAGCACCTGTAGTTTATTTTCAGTATAGTCACTGTACAAATCGATTGTGTTACTCTTCCTACTGGATAGTGCTATAATTTCAAAACTACACACCACAGAAGGCTGAAACTTGGTGATCCATTCCTTGGACACTTCTAATAATGCTGAGTGAATAAATAAAAAAAAATTATTATGTGAACAAGTCGGGTTTTTGCTGAGACGGTCACATTTAACAGATTATGGACTTGCTCCTTTGTGTTCCAGTTGATTTTGCTGGCAACACATGGTGTTTTGATTTGAAATAGCACTCTGTGAATGTGTTGGCTATTATGCTGATTGCCCAATTTCCGTAGTGACTGGATGATTGCAGAGACGCTTCTCGTACTTTGTAACTGTGTAATCGGTACAGCCAAAACAAAGGGATATAATGTAGGACTCTCACAATAATATCAAAGATGGGATAAAAATGTAATCGATTTTTATTTTGTAATCAATTAATTGTGTAGTATGCACATCATCAATATAAAATTCTAAATGAAAAGCCTCTTTACTCACTACAACAAAGGCTCTCCATGCTATTCCATAAAGGACTAAGTTATGATAAGCCATACAACCGTGCGAAATACTAAGTGGTGTTAAAATATACCCAAATCTATTGAAAACAGTAGTGATCTCTCTATAGCAGCCATCTTGATAATTAATCAAAACATGGAGTAATCTAGGAAGGGAGAATGTGTTAAATATATGTGGCGCCCAATTCATTGTCTGGGTAGTGTTATAGAGGCCACACCACCATAGGTAACCAGGTATTGTTGTGCTTTATAACAAAAGTTATACCCGTATATACATAGATTCTGATTTCTTAATGCTACAAATTATATATTAGTACACCTCTATAGCTGGCTCCAGTGGTGTATCCATGCCTTAAGAGATGGCTGGCTACACTCACCTACACATTTCACCCCAACTAGTGTAAAATGCAAACCCATTCTTAGTGGACTCTATGTACATTTTGTTAAAAGCTGTTTCAAAAATGCATAATTGTATCTAGCTAGATAATAATATGCTACAGTGCTGTTCCTGCAGCTTATTTCTCTACTCTAATGTTACTGCATGAATAATATAGAAGCTAGAAATGAAAACCAACTTATTACACCTTCTTGTCTTGTTCTCATCTGCACTTGCACATAACTCATTCTATTCCAGCCTGACTCTTATTAATAATAAAATAGTAGTATGGCTTAATTCAGTCACCACTAATATTTCATCGCCAACCAACTTGTCTGGCATAGTAACATCAAATAATTTACCAGAGAGTTTGATCATCATTTGTCACTTTATAACCTCACCAACAACAGAATCTGTGCTGCTCCTTATTCCAGAAATGTGCCATACGTGACCATTTCAGCGAAAACCTGTCTAGTTCACACAACCTCTAAAATTTTTTTCTCAGTATTATCTGCATTGTCCAAAGAGTGGTTCACCAAAGTTTCAGTCTTCTGTGGTGAGTAGCTTTGGAATTACAGGGCTAGAAAGTAGGAAAAACAAGGAAATTGATTTGTATAGTGACTATACTAAAAATAAACTACAGGTGCTTACATTCGCAGCCATAACTTACATTTGGATTAGTCTACAAAGTTAGGATTTGGCTTACAATGTTCACCATGGATTGGCAGATCAACCAAAGTATAGTTTTAGCCCTGCTGTTGCTTGTGCATAGGTGTATGAAGGCAGTTTTGTCGAAGAAAAGGCAACTATTTTGTTTGCGTCAACCACATTGTAAACAAGCGCACATGACACGCAAACCATTGGGACTACAGAAATGAAACAAAGATTTTTGATCTCCATAAGTAGGTGAATAAGATAGTGTATAGTTTTAATTGATTTGAATCTTCCTTCTTAGAGTACTGGCCTGATAAAAACTTGCATATCTTTCTTGTAGTATATGTTATTTTAAGTATTATTTTTAAATTTGATTTTATCAATATGCACATGTACTTGTGAGTTTTCACTGAGACGGTCACATATTGCAGCCTGTAAGTGCTGAAAAAGATTGCTAGTGTTGCCAGCTAAACCACTAATTGTAACTACCTATCAACTGCTGTCATTCCTTCAAGTATGGTGTTCAATTCATCCAGGTTAATCAATTAATTGAGTTAGTAATCGATGATTAATAAATTAATCAAAACTGAGCGCCCTAATTTAATGTCCACTAGTATATCTACAGGTATAGGCAACCTTCCTTATCCACATTTTAGTTATTCCCTTTTGATACACTACTTATTTTCTTCGATTCTTAAATTTCCAAATTTATTTAGTGAATTTCAGGGTAGTTTATTAAGCATTACATAATACGTATACGATGGTCTGATATTTGTCGATTTTGTACTATAAAAAAAAACCAGTGTAGCAAGCCATTTAGTGCATATTATACCTCCATATCAGGTTGCTATAGTAACATATTTTAAGTTCTTCAATGATTGTTGACAAGTAGAGCCGGCCAAATAGTTGAAAAATATCTACTATTGCAATATTAACTTTCAAATTGTATCGTGACATTTAGCCTCTACACTATCATGATGGGTGCGACACTTCGAAATGACCAATAATTTGTTCCATTCACAAACCATATTCTTATCTTTTCACAAGAAAGGAGCAATGATTAGGTGTAAACAATAAATTAGCAACTTTGTTCACAAAATTCCCAATTGTACAAGCAGCTAACTACTGATCTGTCATTTATACTGTATTACCAATTACATTTTTCATTACTATTAATTGTCTTTGAAACTTTTGCTATTGTCCAGCCCTATTGATGGTGTCACCAGATGATCGAGTAAATTTTCTTTCAAATGTTACTTGTTTAACCTTCGCTGAAGGCTAGTTTATGCTTTTGACAAGGACACACAAAATTTGGAATTTTCAACTAGGACCATAGCATCGATAAAAAAATACTGAAACAAGCTGGAGTAGTGTACGGTATTAAATCACAGTAAAACAATAAGGAGCGTTACTGTACATGTCCCTACTGTGCATTCTATTATGATACGTATCTTGAGCACAGTAGGGATCACTTGTAAGTCCATGAAGAATGCATTGTATGTAGTGCGCTATGCAAAAGGAAACTGTCGGTCTAAAGCGACACAATAGATTGAAAAATCAAGCCAACTGTTATTGAATAAGGCCTGTCTAAACGCATTAGTTAGTCAGGCAGGCACAGGTAATAGAAAATTCCACTATTTTAAATTTCACAGCAACTTTTTGGAAACGTTTAAGTTATGCCAAACTGTAATCATGTAAAGCCGCATTCATAATATACAGTACTATTGTACTAATGATTATGCACGCATTGTAGCTACAATCAGCAAAATACATAATTATGAAGATTCTTGAAGAGGTTTGGCTAATATATAATATGCTGCACTTTATACAGCATAGTACTTTTTTCTTCTTAAAATATTACTGGATACCTCCTTTGATAAGCTTGGGATCTCTACAAAGATCCAAAGTTCCAGAATTATTTGTTTATACTTTCCCAGATGCTTTTTCTATTGGTTGTATTTGTGGAATTATTTGCACGTGATACATTATATGTAACCAAATCTGCAAAAGGGGAAACTTGTAGCCTTTTCTATATTTTCCAAGTTTGACGATTCATATTTCATCAAGTGTTCAACCTATTGTCTTAAACTTACATCCAGAAATAGCACAATGTTAGGGTGTAAAGTGACCAAATTTTCAGGCTGGCATCATACTTACACATGAAAATATGGATTGTCGAGTACATATACAATTAGAAAGGCTATAAAACTCCTTTTTCGCAGATCCAGTCAAATATGTGACCCACTTAGCAAAAGCCAGCTGTTTTTGCACATTGCTTGAATTACTTTTACACTATATGTTATCTATAGTAACAAAGGAGTGGACAGCCAAAGTTTCAGTCTTTTATGATGAATAGTCTTGGAGTTATAGTGCCAGACAGGTGGAACAGGAATAAATTCAATTTGTACAGCAACAATACGGAAAATAAATTACAGGTGTTTGTTTAACCGATCATGACTCACAACTGAGCAAGCTCCAAAGATGGTGTTTGGCTCAGTCTGTTCGCCATTAAGTGGCACATCAGTCAGTTATAGTGTTTTCCGTGTACGTCTCTGTGTGGATAAAGAAGGCCATTTCAACAACTAGATGATACGGTAAACTTTATTTCTACTGCATTGTAAATAAGCACCATACTGTGATATCCCAATGAACAGGAGATTCTGGTGGTGTATAAGTTTTATTGATTTGAGCTGTGTTTCAGTACACATAACGAAGCAATTGAAACATGCATAAAATTTTTATGTAGCATGAGTATTTTTACCCAGTTTATTTCAATATGTTTTAAAGTGAAATAGAATTTTGCAAAACAAATGGCTGGTTTCCCCTCAATGGGTCACATATATACATATGAATTTTAATGACATCCTAACATGGTGCTGTATGAAAGCAAAAGTACAAAGTTTGATACTTTCATGAAAATGTACTATTTTTTTCAATACTATAAAGCAACACTGTATTATCATCATATTTCTGTTTGCAGCTTTTATCATCTGAGACTCTGGTTCCTTATAAAACCTGGCTGTTGCAATGACAAATTTATTGTTTGACAAGTAAAGGGAAGGATATGCCTGCATTGGAGGTGGTGTGGTAGTTGTACAGTAGAAACAGAAAGTGTTGCAAACATGTCAGAAAGAAATGGTATGATGTCATAAAGCGACAAATAACTAATGAAGAGACAAGGTTGTGTTAAGGCTATAGATACTGCAGCTGATACCAGAGGACTAAAACGACTAGAGAAAATAATGTGTGTACGTATATCTATACATGATTCCTTTTTTGCTGTCTGTATGCCTTGCTACATGTGTTTGAATGCCATACCATTAAATATCTGAGGTTTAGTAGTGGATTTGCAAGTGATTCCATATGTATGTTTAAATGCTCTATTTTTAGAATAAAATTAGAACTAAACCTTGGGGAAAGCTATAATTCTCTACCTCCAAGTATCTAGGCTACAGATTTGAAAATGTAATTAAATTATAAATGTACTTGGTTTGTTTAATTGATTTTAATTTCTTTAAATAACTAAATTTACAGCATTACATTTAGGCTATGTGCTATTGTACCTGTGATTTGAAAATGCAATTAAATTATGTTTGTACTTGGTTTGTTGGCAAATAACTCAATTACAGCATCATGTTAAGTGAGGTGTTTGATAAGGCACAACTGGACATTGAAATTGCTTTACTACAAAAATTTAACTGTTCAATGCTTGTGGTGTTTTTGAAGTGACTCAGATGAGGGAAGCAATTGATGTAGGAATTCCACTGGTGTTCTGATCCGGTTTATAGATAAAGCCACAAAAGAATTGTACCTGTACCAGTTACGTAAAATATGGCTTACAGCTACGGCTTATATAATTCATGTATCACTGGAACAACTTTCAAAAGTAGCCACTTCCACGTGCACTTTGTATGAATGTGTTTTGATACCTTTTATTGCCTATCACTAAAATAAACTCATTCACTGCAAAATAACAGGTACCTACAGTATTCAGGAGATCTAGGGCATCATGTGGGCAATGGAGGTGTGAGCCTGAATTGCATGAGTATCAAGCAATGGATCAGAGCTGGTTTGCTCAGCCTTTGCAATGACCCAGGGTGAACCATGGTTTGTGCAGAATAGAGTGTTCATGGCCAATGAGGCCTGTAACTAAGTCTACATGGATTGACAGATGAGTTACTCTACTGGAACTGTGTTGTGATTGTTGACATCTTTAGAACTTCCATGGCAGTTGTAATAGTTCATCAATGATAATTCAGTCTTGATTCATTGAGATTCCATGCATGTAGGACTATCCAAGACAGCCATTTATTGCTTACTATAAAAGGGTACTGGTCTAACCCACTGCTGTTAGTATCTGTAGTTTAGAGATTGAATGTACCTTCCTATTGTATTTAAATTCTTGCAATTACTTCCAATACTTTTACCAAAATAAGCATATGAATCTTCGGTCATAAGTAATGTCATTTGAGAAGCAGGAGTATAGTCAGAGCCCTCAACCAAGAAAGTGACATTTTCCAATGATTTGGTAGGTGAGACAGCATCCATTATTGCTTGCAGTCCAGTACAATCACCTCGATGGCCTAAGAAAATTAATTTCACTGTCAACATGCTTACCACAGGAGAAGGTTCCAATTAAATTCTGGTAACTATGGCTACAGTAAAACGACATTATGTGTGTAAATTAAAAGACAACATGCATACAGTTGTAGATAATAACAATTAAGTAGTTGAGTCACTTGGAAAATCAAACCATTTAACTGTAAATGTGACCAGGCCTGCGAAAATAGGGTATGTGGGCACATGAATTTTGCCTACTCTTTCAAACTTTCATAACTTATTGTACCAGTATGTTATGGCAATGCAATTTTGAGCATCTAGTAAGAATTTAATTGGCTTTATGATGCAAGTTACTAAATACAAACATTCTGTTCCAGCATGGCGATATAACCTGTAGAGTGACGCACTGTAGCTTGTGCCCACATGCCCTGTTTTCGCAGGCCTGATCACAATACTTTGGAAAGTGTTTATATTTAAAATACTGTAGTGACAAGTAAATGTAATTGTATTTATATTTAGAAAATGCCTAGTGTAATTAAATACTATGCACGTATTTTACTCCAATTCCGTTAATAGCTAGCTTTGAATAGAGGATGCACAATAGGTAGTGGATATAGTGACACATCACCACACACAGCTGCAGGTAGTGGATGTAGTGACACATCACCACATACAGGTAGTGGATATAGTGACACATCACCACACACAGGTAGTGGATATAGTTACACACCACCACACACAGGTAGTGGATATAGTGACACATCACCACACACAGGTAGTGGATATAGTTACACACCACCACACACAGGTAGTGGATATAGTGACACATCACCACACACAGGTAGTGGATATAGTGACACATCACCACATACAGGTAGTGGATACAGTGACACATCACCACACACAGGTAGTGGATATAGTGACACATCACCACATACAGGTAGTGGATACAGTTACACACCACCACATACAGGTAGTGGATATAGTGACACATCACCACATACAGGTAGTGGATATAGTTACACACCACCACACACAGGTAGTGGATATAGTGACACATCACCACACACAGGTAGTGGATATAGTTACACACCACCACACACAGGTAGTGGATATAGTGACACATCACCACACACAGGTAGTGGATATAGTTACACATCACCACACACAGGTAGTGGATATAGTGACACCACCACATACAGGTAGTGGATATAGTGACACACCACACACAGGTAGTGGATATAGTGACACATCACCACACACAGGTAGTGGATATAGTGACACATCAGCACATACAGGTAGTGGATATAGTGACACACCACCACACACAGGTAGTGGATATAGTGACACCACCACATACAGGTAGTGGATATAGTGACACATCACCACACACAGGTAGTGGATATAGTGACACATCACCACACACAGGTAGTGGATATAGTGACACATCACCACACACAGGTAGTGGATATAGTGACACATCACCACACACAGGTAGTGGATATAGTTACACACCACCACATACAGGTAGTGGATATAGTGACACATCACCACACACAGGTAGTGGATATAGTGACACATCACCACATACAGGTAGTGGATACAGTTACACATCACCACACACAGGTAGTGGATATAGTGACACATCACCACACACAGTTAGTGGACATAGTAACACATCACCAAACACAGGTAGTGGATATAGTAATACACACAGTTAGTGGATATAGTAACACATCACCATGCACACAGGTAGTTGCCATAGTGACAGATCACCAAATACAGGTAGTGGATATAGTAACACATCACCAAACACAGGTAGTTGCCATAGTAACACATCACCAAACACAGGTAGTTGCCATAGTAACACATCACCAAACACAGGTAGTTGCTATAGTGACACATCACCACACACAGGTAGTTGCCATAGTAACACATCACCAAACACAGGTAGTTGCTATAGTGACACATCACCACACACAGGTAGTTGCCATAGTAACACATCACCAAACACAGGTAGTTGCTATAGTGACACATCACCACACACAGGTAGTGGCCCATGACACATCACCTGTAGCTACCATGAATTACTACTGACAATACCACCTCTGGCCCTGATAAAGAATTATTCATGCAATTTATCAAATACGTATGCCTTGTTGTGTTTGGGACCTACTGTACAAGAAGCGGCCTCAGGGTTGGAAGTTTCACAGTGAAATAAATTATACTGAATACACCAAAAAGCTACTTAGTAGCATGAAATTATTCCACATTATATAGTACTGTAGTACAGTATTATATTTAAAATGAATTTGACATACAGTAACCATACTGTACTTCATCACAAGCAAATTATTATAACACTAGAAGACATTAGATGAAAACAGTAATTGCAGTCACACACACACACACATACAAAGTATCACACAGATAAAGACATAACCACAAAATTAAACAAAGTTAATGAGCACAGCAGGGATCAGTTACACTATAAAAGACAAAACGAAAGAAAGTCACCATGAGTGATAGTTATTGATAAACATTTTACGTACCTAAATTTTGGCTCACCACCAACTTCCATAATATTACAGATGTTCATTGTAGTGCCGGAAAACTGCTGGAGTTAGCCAGCACCAAACATTTTGAATTTCTGCTTTGAGTTGCTCTAGATTTCTTGGTTTCCACAACGTATTCCTAAGGTAGCTCATCATGGAACCCCATACCCCTCTCTATGGGGTTTAATTAAATCAGGGGATTCTGGTGGAGTGTACCACCAATTCCAGCATCACTGTGGATTCATCAGTAAAGATACAATTAGCAAGGTCTCTTTGGTTCTTTCACCCAAATAAGGCGTTTTGTTTTGTTGAACTACAATGATAAAATAATGTTTCTACACTAGTATGCCCACAATATACAATATGCCATACTTAAATCAACCACACAGTGCACTGTAAAACCTACCCACCCCAGTATGGGGAGAGTAAGGAAATACAGTGAAAGAAAGTCAAATTCCCAAACCTGGGAATAATAGTTAGGTCAAATTCCCACATAAAAGGGTATAATATCCCTTCCTATAACATGAGAATAATAAGGAATTTGGTACGATGGTGAAATTTTATTAGACACTGTAGTAGTACTACTCTGTACAATCTGCGATCATGGTCAAAGTGATAGGGACATTGAGTATGAGTCGTCCATAGATCAATCGATTGATCCATAGACGACTTGGATCAATCATCCTTCTTGGACTTGCTTGCCCTGGTTGAAGGATAGTGGTGAGTGTTTTCACAAATTTCCATGTTGTAATTGTTAGGATTGTTACAAATGGTGAAAAACCATAAAAGCCAATAGGAAATTTCTTGGGAGAGTTATTTTAGAGAATGGCTTGTAATTTCAGAGTTACATAGTTGCAAAGTGAAAGCTGATGATAGTTGGTATCAGATAAATATAACAGTTGGCCACCATACATTTGCTGTCCAAACTCTGTGTTTGACAATAACTCGGTTTGCTCAGACATACTGTAATGCTCCAGCTATAAAAGAGGATGGACCCTAAAGGATACAGTTTATCTGTTTGGTTCATGGCTTAATCGTACTGCTAATCATCATAACTACCACTTGGTTGCTAGGAGACACTACATTCTCACAAGGCCCATTTAATTAACAATGTTACAGCAATTCAGACAAGTTATAAGAGCAATGAATGATGTGAATATATAGTTGATACAAGAATTAATTACCATGTACAATCTAATTCCTCATTCTCTATAGATCGGACACTAACCGGGTGGACTCCGTGATATAGAAAGCAGAGCTGCTGCTGATGCTGTAAAATGGATCCCGTCCAGATCTGAGGACTTCCCAGCGCTGAAACAGTGGTCTGGCTGCGCGAGACTAAGACGAGTCCGAGGACGAGTCAACTATAACTTTTATAAATAACACATCACGTGACTGTTTAGTGACTTATCACGTGAACATCGCATTGCTGGCCACGTGTCCCTAATCACTGCTGATGGAGATGGAGTTGGAGTCAGTTGCTCCCCCAAGAAGAAGCGGCAGACACAACACTGTGGAAGGTACGTGATTCATATTTTTTTAAACTGGCCTATATGTGTTATTTGTTATAGACTCTCCGTCCAGTGACCAATCTAACGGTGCTACTCATGCGGTAGTACTTTTTGATTGCGATGGCACTATTGCCTTAATACCCAGAAGTCGTATGTTGTCCCGTGACCAGGAGACCTGCGTGGTGAAATGGCCTTGCGGGAAACTGAAAGGCAACATTGCTTTTGAAGGTAAAAATTATTATTTTTAATGTAGCATTGTGAGCTTTCTTGAAAAGTTTCTCTGAAATGTGTGTGCATCTTTGTTTTATTATTATTTTTTTGTTTGTCTACACCCAACAAATCATCTTTTGGTTACAAAAGTGCTGATTAAAGTACTTCATAGGCCCTTTACTAAATTTACAAATACATGTAGGTTAGCTTTATACAAGGTGTTCTAATTTGTGAATACTAGTTCCTGGATGATATGTAAATACCTATGCCATGGCTGTACATGTGTTGTAGCTCTTAAAAACGATGAGCTGGTAGAGAGTGCAAAGATCACATTGAGTCTATAGCTTGAGACTTTTTCAAAAAAAAAAAAAAAAAAAAAATCTTGGGAAATAACACCATTTAACCAGGTAAGCGCTGGCCAAACTTAAAGGTTTTAGATATCGAAGATTTCATAACAAATGTGTTAAATCAAATTTTGTGAATATCAAAGTAATGGTGGTCACTTTGGCCAGAACTGTTCACCAGTTACAGTATTCTTGAGAAAGTACAATGAAAATATGAGCATGTGAGCTTGTGTAAGATTTGTCTACCTTTTCAAATTTTCATAACTCAAAAGCTTTTAACAATATCACCTTATCCTTATTTAATTGGCTTTATTATACAAGACACAAAATGGAAATACACTAGACCTTAGAATTTACCTCTTTGGTATAGTTCCGTGTTCACACCCTGTTTTTGAGGGGCATAATTTTAACATCGATTCTACTCAAGGCCCGATACAGATATACTATTGAAGACATGACAATAAAACAAGTACATAAATATAGTTTTACAACAGTAGGAATGAAAGCCTTTTTGTTATGTGTTGATTACATAAAATGCAGGCCTGGTCGGTTGTTTGATACATATCTGTATATTCATGCAGACTCACATGGATTATTTAATGTTAATAACTTCAAAGAAACAACAAGGAAAAGAATCATAACCCAAGTCTAATTGGCATTCATTTTCCAATTGTGTTTAATACCCCTCAGCTTATCATTGAAATGGGGGTTTATTAGAATCCTGATTTCATAATTCATTATTGACTTATACACTCCATTCACACTAGCCCAGCAGCATGTTCAGAATGGTACAGCTCGGTGAAAAGTGCAATGTAAATGGTGTCTGTACCATGCCCAATCGAACCAAGCCAGCTCACTTGATTTCACCAGGCCACTAGTTTTTCATAAGGCACATTAAATTATAATTCAAATCACTCGACGTTACACAGAGAATCAAGAATCACAGAAACCCTGTTTTGGCAGGAAAGAAAGCCATGCAAAAGTTTGCTGTTGTTGGCAGTTGCTCTACTTGATTACTTCGATCCGTGTTGCCATTTCTACAGTCCTTTGCTGCTATCTATCCATTGTTGCTCTTGTAGGGATTCAAGATTTCTAGCAGTAACTAAGCTTGGAAAACAAAAGCTGCTATGATTTTAGCAAACTCAGTAATTTAATTGTGTGCTTATACAAGCCAGGTGATTTAGCGTGTGAGCGAGACTGTGTAGTGTGAGCAGCAGCCACTCTGGGCTGGACTGAACTGAGTCAAACTAAACCGTGGTATGCATGTTATTCTGTAGTTCTCAAATTACACTGGTAATTAAGGAAGCACTTGCAGTGTGACCAGGGGTGTCTAGGTAGAGCTGCATATAGTGCCTGGTTTTTAGAAGTAGCTCAAAATCATCTTGTTATTGCATACAGCAGCTATGTTTGAGTAAAGAGTATGAAGTAAAGCTGATTTCTTTCTAAGGGACGGAAGAGGAATGCAAACTTAAGGAGACCAACATGAATGATGATGAAGACACGAATGACGTGAATAATGTAGAAGATGCCACTGATCCATTGTCACAGGTTATTTTTAATTTGCATTATGTACATTAAAGACACTATGCACAGGTAAATGATCATGAGAATGTTGAGGGAGTGAAAAGGAAACAATGTGATGGCAGAAAGCCAAAGAAGAAGAGGAGACTGGTAAGTATATATATATATAGTATATTTTTTTTATGAGGTACTGTGCCATGTATATATGGGCCTAACTTTTTATACTGTACAAGCTGCCTATTTAAGAAAAAGGGTAATTTGAACAGTTACATAGTGCAGTGGTACTACATTTTGTATTTTTTTTTTAATGTATAGTGTTTAAATTCTCCCATACCCTTTTTCTGATGAAAGGATATTTCATTGCTTTAGTCAGGAGCTCATAAGTACTGCATCTTTGGCACCTATAAGCTCCTGTTTAGTTTTGGTATGCTTTTGTGTGTATATGTATATCATAACTGCTTTGTAATGTGGAACTGACTTTTGAAATGAAATGACCACTAAGCCAATCAATAGATGTATTAATTGTCTCAACTGTGCATATTGTTTGATACACTTTGTATGTTCTAGATTAAATCAGGTATAATAACTAAGGACCAGGAGAAGAATAAAGAAGTATGCACTGTGATAACATGCAAAGTGTTCATGTTGTTAAGTGTATGCATTGCTACAGAATAAGATGAAGAAGACAAAAGAGAAAAAGAAAGTGAAAAAGGTAAAGTCATGTGTAAGGGAAAGTAGGCAACTGCCAGTGTAGCATTTCTCAAAGGTCATTAGGAACTGTTGATAACTATTAAAATATTTCACACTTTAAAACTGAAGTGCTGATTTTCTTAAAAGCTTTGCTTTATTCTAACTCTACTGCCTATGATTACAGAACAATCAGATACTACTAATCACTAATCGAAGTAGTCCATAAAGCATGATTGTTCATTGTATAGAAAACTGCAGCCATCTACGTAGTGCATGCCTTAGTATCACTTCCCAAGAAGGCTGTTGCAGTCCAAGTTCTTCTAAATAGATCTCACTATACTACTCTGCTGAGCTTATAAAAATGCACAGTAAGATTTCTAAGGTGTTTATGTATATGTTAAAGCATAGCCGCGAGTGCTATATGAAAAATAAAGCATCGATACCGAGCGCCGAGTGCTTTATTTTTCATATAGCACAAACAAGGCTATGCTTTAAATGATTTATGGAACTTTCTAGTCATGTAGCTTCACTATATGCTAGGACTTGTAATTAACTCATGTTGCATGAACTATTAGCAGCCTGAACACACATAAACTAGTTTAACAGAGTAACTCGCGCATATTTCACCCTAGTTTGGCATGGTAGATGTTCATTGCATCTTTTGCTCGCAACCCACAATCGATTCTATTGTGAGTCACATCGTGAAATATTTCTGTGATATCTCCAGGACTTGTCCGTTTACATTAACAAACGTAACGGCAACGTTACCTTCTCCCACCCATCATTGAAGCATTTGGGTATGTCTATAAAAGCAATCCAGTGGTAGAACTTGTATTGGCTAGGGTGATAATTAAGTTCTGTAAACATTGCTATGTAGTTGGATCACTAAATTTTAAGCATACTTACAGATGTCAAATCTAATAAACATTTTGTATCTTAAGCTTTTTGTACATATTGACTGTATTTTTATTGTAGGATGATTTTGTGATCCACGTAGGAGCTACGCCACCATCATCACCTGGTTCTATGCCTCAACCACTGCTACAGGTTAGATGTGTAAATTTTAAACCTAGGATTGTACTTGTTTCCATTTGGATACTTGTATTGAGGGTGAAGAGTTACTTGGGAATTCAGCTCTTTTACACATTCCACTCAAACTATAGCTTTGCGAATGTAGAAAATGCAGTGTCATTGCTACACAAAAAGAAATGGGCTAAGTCTTATGATCACATTGTCAGGAAAAAGGTCCAGAGTGATGTTAATCATGTAACCTTCTCCATGCATGTTCCTGTCTGAAGGCATCATTTACAGTATTTTTGTTAATAGAATTTATAGATTGTAGAAGAGGATTTGTGGTTGCTCTAAATGTGTTTATTTACTGACCTATGTCTAGCTAATACTGCCAAGCTGTTATAAAGAAAAGTTAGGCTGGTTTTGGGTGACATTTTTGGGCAAGAATACCTAATGTTGCTGTTGTTGACCATTGATATTCTTTTAGTACATCTACACAGTACAGCTCTAGGCAGTCCAAAGTAGTTAGCAAAACCTGGCCTTACTGTGTGGTATATTGGGAAAAAACAACAACTTTGTAATAGAGGCTTCTTCCACAAAGATAGTATTTTAAAGCATCATACTGTTAGAAAGTCTAAAATGGTGTGCAGTGGTAGTAGGTGCACAAAATTACTCAATGAGAAAACACTGCCATAGTGTAAGGGTACCCTATATATATAATGTGGGAGTGTTTATGTAAATGGTATAATCTTGGACATATCCGTTCACCAAATAAGGGACAGTGTAACAGTAAGAATGACTATGGTTCATGACTTATGCAATAATTATGAATGTGTTACAGAGTACTATTGAGCCTGTGGCATTTTATGATGGCCCCAATCCTTTGGAGGATCGATACAATACTGATGAAGAAGGAGTGACCCCAATAACCACAGTGGAATCTAGTTCTTTGTCTGGCAATCATGAGCAGGTATCTTGTCTTTTTTGTATTCAGTAATATGTAAAAAATACTTTTAATTCATCTATCATCTGAGCTCTATAGAGTATAATAACTGTTTGATTGTTTAAATGCCACTGAAATGATTGAATTGCATTGAGTTTATGCCTGGCCAATTCAACTGTGAAGCTACAGTAAGATCTCACTTAGTGGCCACCTCATTATAGTACTAGTGGCTACTTTAGTAGGCTCCAAGCACAAATCTGATGTACTTTCTAAGGCCACCTCATTATTGGGGCCAGGCCACCTCATTATTGGGGCCAATTTTTGTTTGGTTCCACAGGTGGCTCTGTTAATGAGGTTTCACTGTATATTATCTTAGTAGTTTTTGACAGATATACACAGTGTTGGGCAAGTTACTTTGTAAAAGTAACAGTACATATTACTTGCAACTGAACTATTTAGGTACAGTTACATATTACTCATAAAATAAAGTAACTATAGTAATATTACATATTATATTACTTTGTGTCCACAGCCTTAAGCTGTCACGTGAAACTACCACCTTATCACGTGACATGATTGCATTGTTGGACAATGTACAAATCTTGGTTAAAAGTAAGAAGCTGGTGAATAAGCTTCATTCAGTAGGCTTTGTTACTTCATTGGGCTAGGCGTTACTCAGTGGATAACTAACGAGTTTAGTAACTTCGTTATTTGTAATAATAATAACATCAGATTCGTTACAGTAACTATATTACTTAGGTAACGCGTTACATTTGTAAGTAAAGTAACTTGAGTTATATTACCTGTTTTTATAGCGTATTTCATTATATTACTTATAGTTACCACAAAAGTAATAATATTATGTAACGCGTTACTCCCAACACTGGATATACAGTAGTGATAGGCTGTAATTACAGTGACAGCACTAGAATTTCTCGATACTACTAAAATCTAGTTGACCAAGTGTCTAGGATTTTGTAGTATGTATAGGGTTCTTGTAATTCCAACAGATACGCTTTTTCTGACATGTTTCTCAAACAAGGCAGTTGGAAAGGAATGTAGTTTATGTTTCACGCCACCTGTGTTTATATACCGTGTGTATAGGTTACTGAGGTGACTATTGTATCACTCCAGAGGTCTGTAAATAGTGCAGATATCTGGATTCAGACTATGGAGGTGCTATGCAAAATTATTGCTTTTTAATTGCATAGTTCCACTTGGAATTTCCCGAGTAACCATAATACAAAACTGGCTATAGTGAATAAATGAATTGAATTTTGCTGTACATTAAGTTTATCAAAAACCTACCAGTAGTTAAGGCATTAAAAATGTCATGTGTATTGTGCATAGTTACCTTGGCTCTTCTGCGGTGACCCTAAAGGTATAAACATTGTTGTTGGTAAATCCTATTACCAACAATGTACTTGTAAAAACCAGTATCAGCAACTAATCAATAAGTTTTGTATTTTGTAATTCTTTGAAATATTTGTAATTATGTTGCTAAGGAACCACAACTTGAACAAATTATGAATACTGCATAGAACAGTTTATCTATACCATTTTCTTGTGTGAAAAAGCCTTTCAATTGTACTTAATTTTTGTTCACATATATATACCCTATATATTTTAAAAGAATTCGTTGTTTCAGGAGGCCAGCTACATTGTATGTTTGGTGACCATACACACACACACGCACACACTTTTTGGGTGCACACGACTGTGTTAAAAACTATAGCGCTCTTGTTTCACGACCTCAAATAAGTCCCTCAATTTAATAAATGATGTGTAGTAGCTTAGTAGCATCACTATAATATTATATTGTTTGTAGGCTACAACACTGCATTCTGAAGTTCACCAGATAAGAGATTATCAGATGACGATAGGCAAATTTTTGGTGGAGATCGGCGAGTATCAGGTATGTACTTCATATGTATGTAGTGCTTATATAATATTTTTTTTATTATAATGTGATCCAGGATGTTCTACTTAACTTTACACTCTTTAAACTCTTGATTATTATATATGACTGAATTTTGGAAAACCGTCAATCTATGTACAATAGTACTTTTGTATTAAAATGTTTTTAAAAACAATGGGTAAAAAACACAAGCTCTAGAAAACAAATTCAATGCAAGCTTTTTGTTGTCTCACTGGGGAATGGATAAATCCTAGGCATCGTCGTGTTCGCCAGTTGATAGGGAGTGCAAATATATGTTACATCTCCATACATGAAAGGGTTTCAAAGTTAAAGACGTTTGTTTACATTGCGGTGACAAAAGGATTTACCGATGATCATTCTTCAGTGAATTTGCCCTGAAGAAATTGCCTTCTTTCTCAAACATGGAAGCATACCTTGGGCAAAACCTATAAATATCAATTTATTTGCTGTCTAGTGCTGTATTTCTCACACTGCTTAATTTATGAAGCTGAAACTTATCCACTCCATTCCTTTGTCCCTGTAGACAATCAAACACAAATAAAATGAATTTGAAAAATGTGCAGATATCGATGGTTTTCTAAAATTACAGTAGGTCACAAATGTGTGTATAGTATACAGAAGGAAAATTAGCACTGAGGTTGATTTATAATTCATGGGAATTTTACAATACGCAAAGATTCAATGATGTGCAAGTATTTCATTTATTATGAAATCAGCTGCTGAATAGAGTCTTTCACATAATTTGGTTCTTGTGTATCTAGTCATTATTGATTTTCCAGGTGCACTTAATCAGTTCAGCACCATGTACTGGTTTAAATTTTGTGGCATGTTATACTTACACTGATGATGTATGTATTTAGAAAGAGCAATTTGGAGTCCTGAATGATCGAATTGATTGCTTAGAGCAACAAGTTAAGGTTTTGCTGGCATCAGGGGTTGCCAGAGCTCTAACAGCTCCTCATGGGTCAGCATTAACTGGGCTAGGTGAGTAGTTTATTTTGTTTATGTGTATGAAATTGTCATTTTCTCTAGTTCCCTGTGCAACTCCTACATTGTCTCGGTTAGCATCGCCAGCAACCACTACATTGCCTCTATTGACCACCACAACATGTACACCAGTAACAGCAACCACTACATTGCCTCTATTGACCACCACAACATGTACACCAGTAACAGCAACACCTACATTGCCTCTATTGACCACCACAACATGTACACCAGTAACAGCAACACCTACATTGCCTCTATTGACCACCACAACATATACACCAGTAACAGCAACACCTACATTGGCTAGTGGGTCAGCAATAAGTGAGTAATTGTTTTCTCTGATTATGTGTATGGACATGACCATTAATTTTTCTCTAGTTCCTTGTACAAGTGAAACTCCATCAGACCATCAGCAAGAACATCAGGCAAACACTGCAATGTCTCCAGATGGCGCAATGAATGAGGTGGGTTCTGATATTGTTTAACAGCTGATAGTGTAGTGACTAACCAGCAATTTTTAGTGTACTGATTGTACGTGAAGGTCTTAAATACTAATAGTGCAAGAAACAATGTATTATTCAGGTTTCTATTTGCAGCTCATACCATCTGAAATTCTGGTGCCTCTGATAATGAAGCACAAAACTAGAGCAAGACTGGCAGTTGCTATGACAAATATATTGTTTGACAAGGACACCAGAATAAATTCGAACTGTAGAGGCCGGGATAAACCTGCATTAGACCCAGTTAAGTTGATGTATATAAGAAGAAAATCGTACGAGTGCCACAAATCTACAATCAACAACGAAAAAGATAACTGGGAACTAGACTGCATTAAAGCCATTGACAGTGATGCAAGGGGAATGAAACGCACAGAAAAGAACAGAAAATGACGTGTGCATCAATCCCCTTGCTGTCTGTATATGTATTCCTTGCTGTTCACATGTGTCATTGCATTAATTTTAGCCTAAACATTTACTAGTAGTTTGATAGTTTTTTTGTGGATTTGCATGTGGGATATTCAGCAATCGCCATAGTTTACTTGTAGTTACACTGTTATTTTTCACTGCATGTGAGTGAAACTTTGCAACCATGTCACCACAAATGCACAACTAATATATATTTCACATTAACCTGTTCCGCAGTATGTGTATCGGTGACCTTTATTTTTGCAAATATTAGGTTAGCGTTCAGGCTTCCCTCGTAGATCCTCCCAGATTGTTACATGTGTACCCCTGCATCATCTATCCTAGGGGTTGTGCTAGTACAGGTATATGAGAGTAGATTTACTATATTCCAAAGTAGATTTAGTATCATTTCTGTCTGGGATAACATTGAACGTTCTTTGTATAAGACATTTCCATGGTGGCAGATCACAAGTTTACTGAAATAGACAGATACCTATTCAGAAAGTCTAAGGCTCTCAACTTTCAGTCTTGTAAAGTACAACATACTTGGCATGCTCATCACCAATGGCCAAAGGAAGCTACCACAAAACCTTTTGCAGAAGTTAGTCTTCATAATTATTTTACTTAAATTTGTAAGTATGATGAATCAACATGCGGATGAGCTTATAAATTAATTTTGAGCATTTCTTAACTCACTGAGATTCCATAACTTCAGATCTTTTTAATTGATCACCTAGTCATGCATCCTTACCATGTGAGTACTAATCGATTCCCACAATCAACATTTCTTAATGTCTACATTATTACTGCTCAGTTGTAGCCTGGGTTAGCCAACTGCGAAACATAGCCTGAGTGGTTCCTTGATCTGAAGTGTAAATGTGTTACATGATAGATAGGCAGGAGCACAGTACTATTGGGTATTCATAGGGTTTAGAATGATCCTATATTATTGCAAGCAGATTTGTATTTCAATTCTTGTGATTATTTTGTGTTGACGAGTTGTCTTCCGGACAAAACTTACCCTTCGGTAATGGACTTCGTGGTTTCTTCTACAGTGGATTGATGATGTCATTTTGGAGTTGTAGCAGGTTTTCTTTGTAATCGGACTATGTGATATGAAATCTACACTATTTTACTTCAATGATACTTAAACTACTATTCAAACATTCACTATTAGACTGCCTTGTTTATAGTCCTGTTGAGTTTAACCAACCAATGTATATTTATTTGATATGTAAGCTTAAGCTTCTAGCAAAATCACGATGGTTTTAAAACTACACATGTACATGCACGTACAAAGCCAAAATGTAAGACTGCCATTATACTGTAAATTGTCTCACTTACCCAATTGACTGGGAAATTTATGGACTGTTCAGGTGCCTATAATTATACACTATAGGTGTCATTTACAACTAGTAACCTGCAGCAGTCTATACTTTAACTCAACTATACTGTATGTGAAGGTGTGCCCCTAATCTCACATTCTAGAGTGTATGCACATAACAGATAACTGCACCCACTATTGATAGAGGCTGCACTGATTTAAACATAGCCATAAGGTGCAGAGTAGAAGCTTTGTTCGTTACTATACTACTGTATTTTGTTGTAATTCTTGGTGCATCCACTAAATGTATAGATTAATGACGCAGTTGCCATAATTTTAATTTGTACATGTTGTTTCGGCCTCAGATCAAACTCCATGCACAATTGAAACTTGTATTCTGTTGCCATGCATGCACTAAAGTATGGGTAAATTAAGAATTGTTGACATTTTTCAGTTAGGTTGCAAGCATACATCTGTTTCAATACTAAGATACTGTAAAACTTGTAGCATTACAATAGTTTGTACCCACATGCCCAGTTCTTGCAGGCCTGGTCACATATACTAACACTCTCTTTAGAATTTAACTCACAGGAGGAAAAACACAGACAAAGCTACACACAACACAAGAATTTTTTCCATTTTATGTAATAACAGTAAACTTTGAAGAAACATAAATAAATCATATGAACAAAACAAGGATTAACAGTTACTGCATAAAGAAAGCAGTCTGGTCATACTCAACCTGAATGAGATCATTTGGAGCCATTCCTAAAGAGTTTCCGAAGTGTATACTCCGACCACGTACAGCAGCCAACCAGTAGCTAATCATGATCATACATTTATAATATATTTACCACGTACAGTTGTAAGCGTAACAACAAAAGAGAGACAGTTCAGTGTTCACATGATAGTGAATCTCTTCGCATAGAATATTAGCTAGCTACTGGGAGTTTGCGCAGTCCCATACATTAGTCAATTAACCCAGTAAATTCATGAACTGGAAGTGATTTTGTAGACCATTTACTAAGTGATTGTTTCCAAAAAATTAATTATAGGCACAAATGTACAGTAACCTTGTGCAAATATAGTAATAAATTATTAAATTTTAAATTGCAAGTGAATGACATAACATGCAAACCATCTACAAAATTTATATACACTATACACCACTTGAAAATGTATATAAGAAGACATCAATTACAGTTAGCAGGTGTCACACTTGCATTAGCATCAGTCAAACAATAAGTACTGTATAATAAAATAAAAAACAGAAGTGAATCAAACAAATAGATGGCCAGGATAGTACATACCTGAAAGGGCAGTTAACTTAATCAATATCCACTCGGCTCACCACCAACCTCGATAACCTTAGGAATGACCTTTTTAAGGTGGCCTATATATTTACGGCAAACTGCTGGAGTGAGCTTTGACCAGAAACTTTCAATGCCAGACTTTAACTGTTCTAAATTTCTAGGCTTCCACGTATTCCGAAGATATTGCTTCATTGAACCCCAGACTAACTCAATTGGATTTAAGTCTGGGGATTCGGGAGGAGTATACCACCATTTGACTTCATTGTCTTCGAAGAACTTTTCAATTAATTTCGATGAATGTTTGGGGTCATTGTCTTGATATAACCTATGGCTGTCGGCAAATTTCTGCTCTATAAATGGCAAAAGACCAGCTTCCAGAATCCTTTGGAGTCGTTGAGCATTCATTATCCCGTTGAACATAACAATTTTGGTTGCCCCCCTTGCTGAGATCCCACCCCAAATGTGTACCTTGACAGGGTGCTTGGCCCGTTGCTTCAGTACTCGTGGTTGCTTGATCTTTCTAAAGCAGATCCTACTGTGACTATCAAGCTGCACTGTACACTCGTCCGAAAAAATGCAATTTGCGAAAGTCTCTTTAGTTCTTTGCTGCTCCTTTGCCCAAATAAGACGTTTAGTTTTGTTGAGCTAAAATATTAAATGTACATTTATGGGGTAAACATATTTGTAACTGGGCCTGCGATAATAGGGCATGTGTGCACAAACTACACCCTGTCACACAATGGGTCATATCTCAGTACTGGAATAGAATATCTACATTCTATAACTTGCATGGGTAATATGTGCTGAAAATTTCATAGCCATAGTATAATAGTATCAAAAGTTATGAGCCATGAAAGCTTGAAAAATTAGGCTAATTCTATGTGCCCCATGCCCTATTTTCGCAGGCCTGGTCACATTTTCATTGGGATGCCAACCACTATGTGGAGGCAGAGATATAGTGGAGATTTAACCTTACACTATAATCTTACACAGTATGATAGCAGTAAAGAGTTTTCTGTTGTTCTGCCACAATGTCCTCCTGGCAAAGCAAATTTGGCCAGGGTGTTGGTTAAAGTGACAGAACATGTGGAGCCAGACAATACACTAAGAGGGAGCAGGTAAATTCACCTGTATACTGTTGAAAAATGTACATACAGTAGCACCAGCAGTAGTGTTCATAATGGAAACTGAGCTACAAGTAAAGTCTGAAGGATGCCTTAGGGGGAATACCCAAGAGTGCACTACACATTACTACACAAGGCTCAACATTGCGTTTATGCCAACGTGCGACAAAGAGTAGCAGCTGATGCAGTGATAAAAAGTTCATAGTATCAAGTCAACACCTTTACAGTATGCTTTTAGGTATGAGGGAGTGGTAAAGCAATAAGAGTATTCTATGTACATGTATGTTTGTAAAAATACTGAAAATTACAAATAGCTTCTAACCATTAATAGTTCACCTAGGGAAATTGGAAACAGTGAAATGGAAACTGGAAATAGTCAAATTGTCATATAAACGTACCCTAGAGTAAAACCCTTGTTTATTAGCCACCTCTTAAAGGCCACTTTCTTATAAAGACAACCTCTGTACAAAGACCACATTGCAATCAGATCTCATTTGAAGATGGCTAGGAACCACTTTGTGATCACCTTTGATAAAGACCACCTCTTTACATGGTAAGCTTCAAACATGTATTTCATGACTCGTATCAATGTCATCTCTTTGTCGACACCTCACTCAAATCATATACCATCATCACTTAGTTCGTACCAACATAAATAATACTATGGTACCAGAATGTATTATATAATATTCCATGTAAGTGAAATGTAGCTATGTAGTACACTACAACCTACTGTATCAATGAAGATCCTAGTCTTTTTAGCTGTTTTGATAAAGCGGTCTAACATGGGATGCTTGGAACTTAGCTGTTATCAAAATGTGAAACAGTGAAAACCTGGATATCCTCTTATTCACATACTCAAGAGGAGTTGGAAAATCTTTGTTTCATTGCAGCCATTTCCTTATGTATGTCACGTTGAAGCAATCATACGCGATTGATTTTTTTCATTAATTTCATCTTTGCAGCTTCTGTTTATGGTGAACATGATGGTAAAAGTTCCAACTCCGTGTAACACTCTGTTTATGAGTTACAATAGTTTTAGCAAGTGCCTGTAATATATTTTCTCGATACTTCTTGTATAAATCAATCGTTCTGTTGTTGCTACTTTGTAGCACTATAACTCTAAAAGTTCTTGGCATGTGAAGCTGAAACTTCGCCAGAGCATACACTTGGCCATGTAGATTATAAATATTAAAAGTTAATTTGAAATGTGTAATTATGTCAGGTTTTTGCATATCCGGTCACATTTATGCAAATTAAAATATCAGTACACACTAAACGCTATATGTGTTTTAACATAGTGCGCCAGCCTGAAGTTCTGTAGATGGAAGGCCATTCCAGATACTGTATCAATCAACTGCGTTTGAATCTTAACAGGGTTTGACAAAGTTTAAATGTACAGCTGGGTTCTAGGAGTAAAGACATTCAATGAGTTGGACCTGAATAGAAAATAATATTATTATACCCTGACCTCTTGAATACTGCTTACATTTGGGATCAAATATTCAGTATACACAAAACACATTTTACTACTTACTTATTTTAGGCCTTTATTTAGGAAATGACTCGAGGGGGTAAAACAACCACAAAGAAGTCAGTGTGAGTGTTTATTACAAATGAAGTAGGATTCCAAAGTACAGTAGCAAAACAAGAGATGATGGTAGCTATGAGGTAAATTTGAAATGATGGTAGCTATTTGGCATAGTGCACTGTTTTTTATCACTGGAACCCTATTTCATTTTAAAATTAAAACTTGCACTAGCTAGTTTGTTTTGTTATACTGTAGCATATGTAGCTATAAAATACACACGTGACTGTGACTGCTATGTTAGAGTATCTCAATCTCACAACTCAGCTACACAGTAGATCAAGCTAGTGAACATAGAAAAATTCCTTGTTTGCCTATGAAGCTAGATCATTATTGTGGTATATTCTGATTGTCTATGGGGGTGTGGTAATTCGTAGCCCATGTACTAGAGTCTGTTTATAAGCATCTAAAATAGTTTTGTGGCTTCTAAATATGCTTGCTCAAGGATACACCCACAACCAACCAAAATCCGTAGCCAGCCTTCAGCCGGCTGCACTCCTCCTGGTTTAAAGATGAAGCAGAAGCCATGAAATGCATGGCCCTTCATCAAACTGTGCCAATGTAACAAATACCCTGCCGTTCTGGTTAAATTCATGTGATTATGTCTAGATACCTGTATCATATAACCCTCCCTGTTATATAAATAGCAATAAAGTACTAGGGAGCCACTACTGCTCCAAGTTTGTCAATAGTACTAACCATTATAATATTTGATACGTCATACTTACTTCACGAAGCAGTTGACAATACTTTGGCCGGGTACAAACCCAGCCCATTTGCCTTCTTACACGTTTTATTGTGGAAGAAGACACAGGTATTTCCGGCCATCGCGATGCGAGCATGTCCTTTAATTTCACTGCTGTAATTTCATCATCTTGGTTGAGCATTTCTTCTATAAAAGTCTTCATTTCATCCGTTATTTTTCTCGGTCTTCTTCTCCGCGGTAAGTCTACTACAGCTTGATGTCGCCGGTATTTTGACAACAAGTAGTAAATGGCTCGCAGTGTCACTGGTGTAACTCCCTCTTGTTGTAATTGGTCATAAATATTTTTGACCTTCCAGCCTTGCTGATGCAACGCAATGACTCTATTCCTCGCTTCCAGGCTTAACCTCGGCATGGTAACACGTTTTGTCACTATCGTAAATTACAAGGTATGTAGAAAACCGATAGAAACCGGTGTATTTCTAAATAGTGCTTTACATTAAACAACAATACAGTCACAATAAATAAAAGTCCAGATCGAGGTCCAGATTCCAGCTTTAAACTCCATGATTGAGAATGAACGAAGACTGAATTAACATCTTCTCCGTAAGGTACAGTATAGATGGTGGTCGAGAATGACTGGATCGGTTTAATCAAGCAGTCCTTTATTCATGGCAACACTGTGAGTCGTTCGGACTGATCCTGCAGTGAATAGAACACTTATTAATGTAAGAAACACTGTAGCTATTGTATCACTGTACAGTACAATGTTCTTTTAGCGTGCTTACAATACAGATGCATGCGTAGGAATGAGACAAGCTACACGCTACACCCGTGTAGTTACTGAGTGTAGCTAGGGCACGCGTGTAGAGTAAAATGTACACCCGTGCACTGAATCCATAGCACTCGTGTAGAGTAGCGTGTAATCGCGTGAAAAGTAGCGTGCATTTTTATTATCCACGCGTACATTTACCTAGCACACGCGTTTTAGTGCTCAACAGCACGCGTTGTGTCACTACGCGTGCATGAAGTTTAATTTGGGCGGTACTGTACCTGTCTCTTGTTCTTAATAACAAAATCGGGTGGGCGCCGCTCTCTTATGGAAATTAGGGTGGGCACGTGCCCACCCAGGCCCATCCTTGGCTACACCACTGCAGCATGCGTACACACGCAAATGCCGGATGGGGCATGTCAGCACACACACATGCTGGGTAGGTCACATCAGTGCACATATGTGCTGGATTGGACACATCAACATGCACACACATGCCAGATAGGATGCATCAGCACACATGTGCCGGATAGGGCACATCAGCACACACCCATTCCGGATAGGACACATCAGCAAACATACGTGCCGGATAGGACACATCAGCACACATACCTGCCAGATAGGACACATGACATTATTGCATTGTTGGACAATGTGTAAATCTTGGTTATAAGTAGGAAGCTGGTGAATAAGCTTCATTCAGTAGGCTTCAGTACTTTGCTGTGGCTAGGCGTTACTCAGTGGATCACTAACAAGATTAGTAACTTCGTTACTTATAGTACTAATGTTATGTAATAGTATATTAAACATTATAAATTTAAAAATGAAGTAGGGTTTCAAGCTATAAAAAGTAAATGGTAGCTATTACAGCATAGCTCAGTGTTAAATCTCTACTTTGGCATGGTATAACAATTATTTTGTGTTCAATGCCAAAGTAGGGATTCCCACTGAGCTATGCTGTAACAGCTACCATTGTTCATCTCTTGTTTCACTACTTTATATAGCTTGAAACCCTACTTCAGTTTTAAATTTATAATTTATAATATACTAGCTTGTTTAGTTTTTTGTTAAAGCATACAGCTAGCTATAAACATGTGACTGTTTTATTAGGGTGACTGCTGTATTAGAGTACCTGTGAACATGTGCTTGCCCCAATAAGGGGCGTGGTCATCGTAGTTTTGCTCGATTGTTAGACTAGAGTATCTCGAATCAGCCTACCAACTTGAGGATGTGTGGTCACAAATACAGCTAGCATAGAAGGGGCGTGGTCATCGTGGTCTCGATCGATAGAGCGATAATACGTAGAATAAAGAACGGATGTGACCTTGTTATCTATCGTGGAGTACTGGTACCTCAGTACAGTCGGAGGCCATACAGTAGCTTAGTCTAAGCGCCTTAAATAATTTCATGGCGTCTATGGGGGTTTAGAAAACCCGGGCGGGACTGGACCAGATCAACTTCTCCAAGTAAGCCAATTCACACAATAGCTGTAACATACAGTTCACGAAATAGCTAGCTATAACATACACTTTTCACCTTGTAGCGACTCTGCCAAGAACACAATTAGCTAGCTACGATGGCTCAGGCTGCAACAGCGATCGCGCACGAAACTTCATTCACGATAATACAACCTAACTACTAGTAAGCTATTAAAATACTTTCTACTACATTTCACTACACAATCGCTACAAAGCTACAAGCTCTTTCTGTTGTACTCAACTGTTGTACATAGCTATGCTAGTAACCGCCAGAATTTATTAGAAGATTTAAGATTAGAATCGTGACATACAAAGTGAAAGGAACTAAGATAACAGCAAACATCTGAATTTATTTTGGTAGTGATGAATGAGTAATGGAGTATTTATAGCTACATGTCAAGGTAAGCTTTAAATCGAACAAAACCTTACTACTCCAGAAATCTCTATATTATGACTACCCTGCATGGGCACTAGCTTACCTTTCTTAACTTAGCCAGTCATCCATGACCATTCCTTTACATAAGTTCGAAGGTTTGCTATTATCTTAGTTCCTTTCACTTTGTATATCACGATTCTAATAAATTCGGGCTGTCACTAGTGTGTGTAAGTGTGTAACAGTTGAGTACAGCAGAAATAGTACAGCAGAGCTTGTAGCTTTGTAGCGATTGTGTAGTGAAATGTACACTGTTAAAATGAAGAGTAACCACAACTCTCAAGGAGTTCCCAGTGTAGGGAGGATTTAACACCCCTGGAGAGTAACCATTACTCTAAAGGAGTAAATGGGGAGTAACACATGCTCTGAAGGTGGTGTCGCCTACTCTTCAGAGTAATGGTTATTCTCTTCAGAGTAATGGTTATTCTCTTCAGAGTGTTGGTTACTCTCCATGGGGTGTTAAATCCTCCCTACACTGGGAACTCTTCAGAATGGTGGTTACTCTTTATTTTTAACAGTGTAGTAGAAAGTATTTTAATAGCTTGGTTAGGTTGTTTTATCGTGGATGAAGTTTCGTGCGCGATTGCTATTGCAGTCTGAGCCATCGTAGCTAGCTAATTATGTTCTTGGCAGAGTGGCTATAAGGTGAAGAGTGTATGTTGTAGCTAGCTATTGTGTAAATTGTATGTTATAGCTATTGTGTGAATTGGCTTACTTGAAGAAGTTGACCTGGTCCGGTCCTGTCCTGGTTTCCTAAACCCCCGGCGTCCATTATGCTGCTTAAAGAAAGTGTTGATATAGAAAATTAATGCCTCGGTATGGTTCGTTGGATGAAGAAGAAGACTGATTGAAGATAAAAGAAAAGACAAGGTGCGCAGGGCGCACACTCGTTGGAACCACAAAAGGCACATCTCACCGGTGAGTTTGTTGTTGTGGTGTAAAATGGTGACCGTGCGCTGCTTCGTCTGGGCTCTAGGTTTGCGACTGTGGTCAGTGAGTGAGTGAGTGAGTGAGTGAGTGAGTGAGTGAGTGAGTGAGTGAGTGAGTGAGTGAGTGAGTGAGTGAGTGAGTGAGTGAGTGAGTGAGTGAGTGAGTGAGTGAGGAGTGAGTGAGACGAAATTTCGAGTTTTGAAAATTTAAAAAAAAATTCAGTATCAGGCCGCCAGTAAGTGTTTTCTTGTTTTTAATGCTATATTTGATGTTAGATGGACTAATATTATTTCATAAAGGTGATTTTCGTCGCATAAGAAGTTTCTAAGCTGGTTTTTAAGGGCGATATTTTTGGTGGCGCACATCACTTTTGATGCAAACCCTACTTAAACAGTACTGCCGTACTGTTTGATATTAGATCTAATCCAAAACAGCCACGCTGTAGAAAACGAGTGTGGCCCTCAGAAAGGTTATGGTGAAAAAGATGTGAAATCCAAGGTGGCGGCCAAGAAATGTCTGTAATGGTAGGTAATGATAAAAATTTTAGTAACAACAATTCAAGTGAATTTGGTGCCGCTTAGTCTTGGCACAAAATGCACCTAAATTTTCGTTATTAAAATTTTTACCATTAACCTACCATCACAGCCATTTCTTGGCCGCCACCTTGGATTTCACATCTTTTTTCACTATAGCCTTTCTGAGGGCCGTACTCTTTTTTTAACAGCTTGGCTGTTTTGGATTAGATTTAACTTCTTTTTGTATTTGTATACCCCAAAGCCGGCCTATGGCTGGCTTTAGTGTTTTTTAACATCATTTTTTTCTTTACCACAGGAAGAAGAAAAGATGAAGCAGGGTGATTTTTTTGGAGCTGAACTCTCTATAAGGTGATCCTTCTAACTGATCTCTCTACTGGATGACTTGTTTGTAGCTGAACTCTCTACAGGGTGATTTGTTTGTAGCTGAACTCTCTACAAGGTAACTTCTTCTAGCTGATCTTTCTACAGTATTAAAGAATTGTGCTACAGAAATAACTCCCATATTAGAAATTATTTTTAAACAGTCACTAAACTCAGGATTCTCCCTTCTGACTGGCTTACTGCAAATGTCTGTCCTGTCTTTAAGAAATGTAGCCGTAACACGTCATCTAATTATCGTCCAATTTCCTTAACATCATCTTGTAAGATAATGGAACATTATAATGTTTCACTCTATAATGGATCATGTGCAACATAATAACATTTATAATCAACATGGATTTAGGTCAGGATTTTCCTGCCAAACACAATTAATCTCACGAGTAGAAGACATATCTCATGCAATAGACAATGGATGTGATACTATTGGATTTTAGTAAAGCTTTTGTCCCTCACATACGTCTCCTTAATAAGCTCTAAAATTGTAAAATTGATAATCTTATTATGACTTGGATCAAATTCTGGCTTACCCAATGCACACAATCTGTTGTTGTAGATGGTACTAGCTCCTCACCGGTTTCCATACTATCAGATGTGCCTCAAGGGAATGTCTTGGGTCCCTTATTGTTTTTATTATACATTAATGATATTGCAAATAGGGTGTCATCTTCAATTCGCCTGTTTGCTGATGACTGCATCTTCTTATACAGAGTTATCAAGTGTGAAAATGATTCTATTATCCTTCAGCATGATCTTGATCTATTGTCTCAGTGGGCAACACTTTGGCAAATGAAGATCAACATATCTAAGTGTGTACTAATTTGATGCTCTCAATTACTTAATCCATTTCAATATGACTACCAACTACATAATCATATTCTAGAAGTAAGAGATGAGCATTTGTATTTGGGTGTCCTGTTACACGAATCCCTATCATGATTTAATCATATTACCAGAACCACAGCAAAAAAAACACAATTATTCAACTTTTTAAGATGCAACTTGAGTAACTGTTCTCCCTCAGTTAAAGCCACTACCTACCTTACTATAGTTCATCCTGTTTTAGAGTATGCAGCATCAGTATGGGACCCATACCAAAAAAATGACATCTTATATCTAAAAAAGGTCCAACATAGAGCTGCTCGATAGGCACTGTCTGACTATAATAGACTTAGCAGTGTAACTGATATGCTAGAGATTTTGGATTGGCCGACACTTGAATCTAGACGAAGAATTGGTCGACTACAAACATTTTATGAAGGGATCAACAGCTTATCAGGATTATCCATTCCACCATATTTCTTGCCAACTCAACGATCCACCAGATACCACAACATTCACCACTTTATCCAACCCAGTACACGGTCCAATTATTACCAACATTCTTTATTTCCAAGAACAATCAAAAATAGTAACAGCTTGCCAGTATTTGTCGTAGAAGCAGAAAACATAGATACATTTACTAATTACTTATCTATCTAATTGTTTGCTGTATATTTCATGTGTACATGTGATTTCTTTGGGGTGTTGATCACCCCCTGTGCACATCGGCAATTGCAGTCTGCCCAGTAACAATAAATAAATAAATACAGGACGATTTGTTTGCAGCTGAACTCCAAGGGCGTAGGCAGGGGGGTTCAGATGGTTCGGACGAACCCCCCTTTCAGAAGCAGAATTTTTTAAAATTAAAAATCACCACCAAATCTTACAGCCCTGGAGCTCTCCGTCAGCTGCTTCCCAACTGGCGCTCCTCTGTATTACTCTTGAGGGTCACATCACATTAATGCTGAACCCTGCAAATCATATCTATTGCACCACATGATCAGTTGCGCATGTGATGAATGGCAACGAAGGACTGTTCAGTGGTAGGTTGAGACATATTACAAGCTTATAAGGCAGCAGCTGCTAAACTTGAGTGGTCGTGTTATACATGTATCAGGTTAGCACGAACTGTGAATTGTTGATGTATATTTACCTGATGTTTGTTTATTTATTATATGTTGTGGTCACGTGATGTCTCAAACATATTGGAGTACAAGCCAAGTCCGAAGTTATTGACCATCAACAGGAGAGAGTAATGTATATAGTTGGAAAGAAGTATTGCCAACTAAGGGACTTGAGTATGGAGGGTTCCATGTGCTAGGAAACTTGAAGTTGGCTGTCAGTATGCTGTCTGGAAGTGAAGCCAATTAGTTAGTTTTACAATAGGTTTATAGTTTCTATAAGCTGCATAAAATAAACAGCAGTGTGTAGGTTTTATCTAGTTAGATGCACAAACACCTTTTAATGTTACTGCCTAAGGGCACACTTTGTGTATGCATCATTTTCGTTCAAACATGGTCTAGGGGAAGCACCTAGGCCTTCCCCTTTAAGACATTCCGGCCACTTTAAATCTGAACCTCCTTCAAAATAATCCTGGCTATGCCCCTGAACTCTCTACATGATGGTTTCTTTGTAACTGAACTCTCTGCAAGGTAATTTCTTATAGCTGATCTGACTACAGGGTAACTTTTTTGTAGCTGAATTCCCTACAGAATAACTTGCAATGTAATATAATTGAGTAAATTACAAACGTAGTGAATGCTTTATTAGGGTGACTGTTCTATTAGAGTATCTTGATCTCGCATTTGCTACACGTAGTTGCCTTTCGAATCATAACTCAGTGGTTTGTAATGCGATTCTCCTTTACTATTGCAAGGACTTTCTATGATGATTATTCCAGCTACATACTGATCTAATCAAAAACAGCCCAGCAGTAAAATAAGGTGCGGCCCCCCAAAAGACCATGGTGAAAAAAGATGTGAAATCCAAGGTGGCGGCCAAAAAATGGCTGTGATGGTAGGTTAATGGTTACATTTTAATAACAACAATTCAGGTGAATTTAGTGCCAAGACCAAGCGGCACAAAATTCACCTGAATTGTCGTTATTAAAATGTAACCATTAAACTACCATCACAGCCATTTCTTGGCCGCCACCTTGGATTTCACATCTTTTTTCACCATGGCCTTTTTGGGGGCCACACCTTATTTTACAGCTTGGCTGTTTTTGATTAGATATCACTTCTTTTTGTATTTGTATACTGCAAAGCCGGCCTATGGCTGGCTTTGGGGCTTTTTTAACCCATGTGTTTTTTCTTTACTACAGGAAGAAGAAAAGAACTTCAAGAAGAATTTTAGTACTTCAATTATTTTTGATTTTATTAGTAATTATACAAATTATATACATATATTTATTACATGCCCATTATTCCCCACAGGATAATTTTTTGCAGCTGATCTCTCTACTGGGTGACTTGAAATGTAGCTGAACTATATACAGGATGGTTTCTTTGTAGCTGAACTCTCTACAAGGTAGCCTCTTCTAGCTGGTCTCTCTACAGGGTATTATGTTTCTAGCTGAACTCTCTACAGGTGATTTGTTTGCAGCTAAACTCTCTACATGGTGGTGTCTTTGTAGCCGAACTCTCTACATGATGGTTTCTTTGTAGCTGAACTCTCTATAAGATGACTTCGTCTAGCTGAACTCTCTACAGGTTGTTTTTTTTATAGCTGAACTCTCTACAGGGTGATTTGTTTGCAGCTGAACTCTCTACATGATGGTTTCTTTGTAGCTGAACTCTCTATAAGATGACTTCGTCTAGCTGAACTCTCTACAGGTGATTTGTTTGTAGCTAAACTCTCTACATGGTGGTTTCTTTGTAGCTGAACTCCCTACATGATGGTTTCTTTGTAGATGAACTCTCTACAAGGTAACTTCTTCTCTACAGGGTGATTTGTTGTAGTTGAATTCTCTATAAGGTGGTTTGTATGAGGCTGAACTCTCTACATGGCGGTTTCTTTGTAGCCGAACTCTCTACATGATGGTTTCTTTGTAGCTGAACTCTCTATAAGATGACTTCGTCTAGCTGAACTCTCTACAGGTTGTTTTTTTTATAGCTGAACTCTCTACAGGGTGATTTGTTTGCAGCTGAACTCTCTACATGATGGTTTCTTTGTAGCTGAACGCTCTATAAGATGACTTCGTCTAGCTGAACTCTCTACAGGTGATTTGTTTGCAGCTAAACTCTCTACATGGTGGTTTCTTTGTAGCTGAACTCCCTACATGATGGTTTCTTTGTAGATGAACTCTCTACAAGGTAACTTCTTCTCTACAGGGTGATTTGTTGTAGTTGAATTCTCTATAAGGTGGTTTGTATGAGGCTGAACTCTCTACATGGCGGTTTCTTTGTAGCTGAACTCTCTACAGAGTGATTTGTTTGCAGCTGAACTCTCTACATGATGGTTTCTTTGTAACTGAACACTCTACAAGGTGACTTCTTCTAGCTGATCTTTCTACAGGGTGAATTGTTGTAGCTGAACTATCTACAAGGTAACTTCTTCTAGCTGATCTCTATACAGGGTGATTTGTTTGTAGTTGAATTCTGTACAGGTGGTTTCTTTGTAGCTGAACTCTGCACATGATGGTTTCTTTGTAGCTGAACTCTTTACAAGGTGACTTCTTCTAGCTGAACTCTCTACGGGGTAATTTCTTTGTAGCTGAACTCTCTATATGATGGTTTCTTTGTAACTGAACTCTCTACAAGGTAACTTCTTCTAGCTGATCTTTCTACTGGGTGATTTGTTTGCAGCTGAACTCTCTACATGGTGGTTTCTTTGTTGCTGAACTCTCTACAAGGTGAATTCTTCTACCTGATCTCTCTACAGGGTGATTTGTTTGTAACTGAACTCTGTACAAGTGCGTTTTTGTGGGTGTTCTCACTACAGGTTGATTTGTTTGTAGCTGAACTCACTAAAGGGTGATTTTGCTTGTAGCTGAACTCCTTGCATTGTATCTAGTTTCTAGCTGATCTCTCTACAGGGTGATTTGCTTGTAGCTGATCTCTCTACAAGTTGATTTGTGTGTAGCTGATCTCGCTGCAGGTTGATTAATTTGCAGTCGATCTCTCTACAAGGTAATTTGTTTGTAGCTGAACTGTCTGTAAAGTGATTTATTTGTAGCTGATCTCTCTGCAGGTTGATTTGTTTTAGCTGAACTCTCTACAGGGTGATTCACTTGTAGCTGAACTCCTTACATTGTGTCTAGTTTCTAGCTGATCTCTCTAAAGGGTGATTTGATTGTAGCTGATCTCTCTACAAGTTGATTTGCGTGTAGTTGATCTTTCTACTGGTTGATTTGTTTGTAGCCGATCTCTCTACAGGGTAATTTGTTTGTAGCTGAACTCTGTACAAGGTGCTTTTTTGTAGGTGATCTCAGTGCAGGTTGATTTGTTTGTAGCTGAACTCACTAAAGGGTTATTTGCTTGTAGCTAAACTCCTTACATTGTGTCTAGTTTCTAGCTGTTCTCTCTACAGGGTTATTTGTTTGTAGCTGAACTCTCTATAAGGTGATTTGTTTGCAGCTGAACTCTCTACATGGTGGTTTCTTTGTTGCTGAACTCTCTACAGGGTGTTTTGCTTGTAGCTACTCTCTACAGGGTGATTTGTTTCTAGCTTATCTCTCTACAAGTTAATTTGTGTGTAACTGATCTCTCTACAAGCTGATTTGTTTGTAGCTGAATTCTCTGCAAAGTGTTTTGTTTGTAGCTGACCTCTCTTCAGGGTGATTTGTTTCTGGTTGATCTCTCTACAGGGTGATTTTTTTGTAGCTGACCTCTCTTCAGGGTGATTTGTTTCTAGTTGATCTCTCTACAGGGTGATTTTTTTGTAGCTGACCTCTCTTCAGGGTGATTTGTTTCTAGCTGATATCTCTACAGGTTGATTTTTTGTAGCTGACCTCTCTTCAGGGTGATTTGTTTCTAGCTGATCGCTCTACAGATTGGTTTGTTTGTAGCTGAACTCTCTACACGGTGATTTGCTTGTAGCTGAACTCCTTATATTGTGTCTAGTTTGTAGCTGATCTCTCTATAGGGTGATTTGTTTGTAGCTGATCTCTCTACAAGTTAATTTGTGTGTAGCTGATCTCTCTGCAGGTTGATTTGTTTGTAGCCGATCTCTATACAGGGTGATTGCTTGTAGCTGAACTCCTTACGTTGTGTCTAGTTTCTAGCTGATATCTCTACAGGGTGATTTTTTGTAGCTGAACTCTCTTCAGGGTGATTTGTTTCTAGCTGATCTCTCTACAGGTAGATTTGTGTTGATTTGTTCATTTCTGATCGCTCTAAAGGTTGATTTGTTGCAGCTGAACACCCTGCAAAGTGTTTTGTTTGTAGCTGATCACTCTAATGGGTAATTTGTTTGTAGCTGAACTCTCTCCACAGTGACTTGTGTGTAGCTGAATTCTGTGTAACTGAATTATCTAGAGAGTGACTTAATTGTAGCTGAATTCTCTACACAGTGCATGACTTGTTTATAGCTGAACTTTCTTCAGTGTGACTTGTAATGTTCTGAATCTCTATAGTGTTATATTTGCTTAACTCTCCACATGGTGACTGTCTTCTTGCTGAACTGTCTATAAGATTAACTGTTTGCAGCTAAACTCCCTACAGAATAACTTGTGATGTAATAAAATTCTATAATGGAGTAATAAAATTCTATAATGGAGTAAATAAATTAGCCGAATGCTCTATTAGGGTGACTGTTCTATTAGAGTATCTCGATCTCGCATTTGCTACACGGAGTTGGCTTTCGAATCATAACTCAGTGGTTTGTAATCCGATTCTTCTGTACTACTGCAAGGACTTTCTATGAAGAGTATTCCAGCTATACACCGATTTGCAGCTCATTGCTCAAAGCGGTTTGCCTAGTAGGCGTGAAAACTAAAACTTTTTTATTCATAAAAATCGATCGCGTAATTGTGACACAGGTTGGGTTTTGTGTCATATCTCCATGGTCTTTATCTCGATTCCTTTCAAACCACCAAAAGGCACTCCTACGATGGTTACTCCATCTACACAGCAATTGTCAACTCATTCCATGAAGCGGTTTACCCTGTAGGCGTGACAACAAATCGATCTTGTTTTACGCGAATAATCGGTCATAACTCCTGAATCATTCATCGGATTTGTACCAAATTTGATGCTAGGATTCGCCTTTGGACTCCCTTTCTGTTTGCCAAATTTCAAGGCGATCGGAGTACGCGTTTGCTTGTTATAGCAATTTTTGCAAGTGTGCGAAAAGACGAAGAAGAAAAAAAAACGAAACTTTGGCAGCTCGTATCTCGGAAATGGCTGGAGCGCTTTCCTTCAAATTTGGAATGTAGACTCCCTTGGCTGGCGGGCAACTGTGTAGTAAGTTTAGTTCCAATCAGATGAGTGATCGCCGAGATACAAAGGTGTGAAAATGACGTTTTCGTTCTTCCTGTCAATATACTCACGGTGTGGCGCGCCGGCTTCTTGGGCCGCACGACACACTATCGTGTGTCTTGGTTTTCAGCACGTTGCTCTAAGCGTTTGCCTGGTAGACACGAAACTATTAGTTATTTTGTTCATAAAAATCGATCGCGTAATTTTGACACCGGTTGGGTTTTGTGTCAGATCTCTATGGTCTTTACTCCGATTCCTTTCAAACCACAAAAAGGCACTCCTACGATAGTTGCTCCATCTACATATCGATTTTCAACTGATTCCTCCAAGGGGTTTACCCTGTAGGTGTGACAGACCTTCGACTTTATTTTACGCAAATAATCGGTCATAACTTCGTAAATGTTCATCGGATTCCTACCAACGTTGATACTGAGATCCGTCTTAATGAGCCTTTTAAGTGTGCCACATTTCAGCTCGATCCGAGCATGCATTCGTGTTTTATGGCGGATTTAGCGAAGTGTGCGAAATGAAGAAGATTCAGAAGGAAAAAACGAAGAAATTAAAACGAAATTTTGTTCGTTTGTATCTCGATAATGGCTGGAGCGATTTTCTTCATATTTGGTATATAGACTCCTCTAACTGGCCTGCACGTCTCAAGCAAATTTGGTTCCAGTAGCATTAGGGAACACAGAGCTACTAAGGTGTGAAAATTGCGTTTTCTTTCTTCCTGTTACTATACTTACGGTGTGGTGCGCCGGCTCCTTGGGCCGCACGACACACTACCGTGTGTCTTGATTGGTTGCAGTAACTATATTACTTAGGTAACACATTACATTTGTAAGTAAAGTAACTTGAGTTATATTACCTGTTTTCATAGTGTATTTCATTATATTACCTGTTTCATAGTGTATTTCATTATATTACTTAGCTACCACAAAAGTAATAATATTACATAACACGTCACATAAGTAACATATCACCCCAACACTGGTGACCCTATTTTGGAAAACCACACATTTTGGTACATTTGTCAATTTTCTTCTACAGCTAAAATGAAGCACTGAGTGATTATCTACCTTGTGTGAAAATTTTGTGATGATACATTGAAGCATTCCAAATATATGACTGATTTACTATCTAATACCATACCTGTTTCACTTCCCGTACAAAAGTCTCAATAGTAGCAGTGAAATTTATCCCGTATTTCACTGACAGCAGTGAAAAAGTTGTAATTGCAATTTCATTGGCTAGAATTTATGTTAACAATGTAGCGCCAATTAGTGTCGACCCATGTTTAGTACATAGTGGCAAATTGCGTACATAGCAACACTAATGCACAGCATGCGCGTATACATAGCAACATAGCAACACTAATGCACAGCATGTACATAGCAACACTAATGCACAGCATGCGCATATGCAGCGAGTATGGTATTAACTGGGAATAGCATGGGTAGCAGTGAAATTTGGGATAAATATCACGAGTGTTGTATTGGAAATGGGGATAAATTTCCAATACAACAAGAGTGGTATTTATCCCAAATTTCACTGCTACCCATGCTATTCCCAGTTAATACCATACTCGCTGCATATGCGCATGCTGTGCATTAGTGTTGCTATGTACATGCTGTGCATTAGTGTTGCTATGTTGCTATGTATACGCGCATGCTGTGCATTAGTGTTGCTATGTACGCAATTTGCCACTATGTACTAAACATGGGTCGACACTAATTGGCGCTACATTGTTAACATAAATTCTAGCCAATGAAATTGCAATTACAACTTTTTCACTGCTGTTAGTGAAATACGGGATAAATTTCACTGCTACTATTGAGACTTTTGTACGGGAAGTGAAACAGGTATGGTATTAGATAGTAAATCAGTCATATATTTGGAATGCTTCAATGTATCATCACAAAATTTTCACACAAGGTAAATAATCACTCAGTGCTTCATTTTAGCTGTAGAAGAAAATTGACAAATGTACCAAAATGTGTGGTTTTCCAAAATAGGGTCACCAGTGTTGGGGTGATATGTTACTTATGCAAACACTAGTTACTCAACAGTTACTCTTGTTGTATTGGAAATGATAAATTTCACTTGGCTTCGCCTCGTGAAATTTATCCCCATTTCCAATACAACACTCGTGATATTTATCCCAAATTTCACTGCTACCCATGCTATTACTAGTACTAATACTTAATAAACTAAATTTTCATTATCAGTTTATAGAACTGTATAGTGATCAGGTGTGACAAGTCAATGACAAGTCACATTGTTGACAAAGATTTCCATTCTTACAATCTAAAATGGATGAAAAGAGGTCCTTGAGAGTCTAATCAAGTGTTCTTTGGGCTTTTCCTTAATTACATAACTTGTATTATTGTCTACAGACAAGAAATGCTTGGTTTTGGGAATGAACAAATGAACTAATTTGTAAGTTAATTGCTGCCTACGCTTGTGAACCTACTACATGGTCTAATATAATTGAGTATATCTCCTAGAATAAAGAAGCTATGAGAGTGAAATTTCACAGCAAGAAGGCTTAATAGTTGCTTTATCCAAATGTATTAGAAAATAAATTTTAAAAAATCTCTGAATTTTTCAATTGAGTATACCCACAAATTTTGCATGTGCCCAAATGTATGGTTTTCAAAAATAGGATCACATATTTATTAATTTTATTTTATTTTTCTTTTATTGTGTATTTTTAGTTATGGCCCATCTCAAGTAAAAATAAAAATTAAAAAAGACTTGGAAGAATCTTGTTAATTTTGCTAATCTTGCTAACCTTACATCAAATTCTTGTACAAATCTTGCCAATTTTTGCAACCGTGCATACAATTCTTGAAAGATTTTTGCCCAAACTTGTAAGATTTTTTGGATGCACATAAAAAGGTCCTTACCTTGCACCAATCTTGTGCAATTAATTGTAACCTTGCAAGATCTTTCACAGGACTGTTTAATCTTGCAAGTTTTTTTATTTTTAACTGAGATACTGCCTCTCTTCAGCTGCCCATTGTGGTGGATAAAACAGTGGAGATAGGGAGATATAATCGCTTAAGGCTGCAATGTATAATCAGATGGACACATTATCATTTGAGACGATAGCTGATACTACTTGTAGCACATTGCGGGGAGCAGATAAGGATGTGGCTGCTTCACAGTAATCAAAAAATTAATACTAATTATCATACAACCAAGCATGACCATCAACAGGACAACCTACTAATGGGTGCGTGGTCAGCACAGTGTGTCTGGATAGAGAAGATATACATACACAGTGGCACACACTCTAGATATACATGATGTATGAAATTACTATACTAAGTATATGCTACCACTCTGTTGTCCCATTCACCCAACTATGTAAGATCATATCTGCATCATCACCCTCCCACATGACTCTCACAGGTTGAGGTGTATAAGTAGATGCTATGGTATATGGAATCCTCAATGAAGTTTTAAACATCCATTATACAGTTCATACAAGTTAATTTTAGTACCTGTACACAACCTGTGCTAAATGATTCTTATTATGTATAACACTTGTTCAATGAGAATGAATCAGGGTACCAGGGTGGTTGCCAAGAGCAGACCACAGTGATAAAAGAAGCAGAGTATTTCAACTGTCCATGACTGGCAACCATTTTTTGAGTTATACTTTATTATGAGCTGGGCCATATGTAGTGTTGGGAAATATCGTGATATTATAGTATAATTATAATGATGTGACCTAATTTTAGAAAACTGGCAATATACGCATAATTTTCAAAGTGTATTTTATTTGTTCTTTGTTTTCTACAAGGATAGAGAAATGGACTAGTTAAGTTTCAGCTTTATAAGTTAAGCAGGGTTGGAAATACAGCACTAGACAGCCAGACGAGCAAATAAATTGATAAGTATAGAAACTATCGAGAAAAGAATCTACAGGCGCTTACTTAAACCATCATAACTTACTGATGCAATGGCGCACAGAATTCAATCTTTGCTCATGGTGTTCGCCATGAATTTGTGCATCCACCAAGGTATGTTTTTCTCAAGGCATGCTTCTGTATTCAAGAAAGGAGGCCAATTCACTGAAAAATGATCGTCGGTATATTCTTTTGTCACCACAACGTAAACAAACGCCTGTAACTTTCGTTTATGGAGATGAAACAAAGGTTTTTGTACTCCGTATGAACAGGCAAACACGATGATGCCCAGGATTTATCCATTGGAGGGCTACTTCGCCCAATGACGTGATAAAACTTGCATAAATGTTATTGTGGAGCTTGCATTTTTTACCCATAATTTTAAAAATGCGTTTTATTACAAAAGTACTATTGTGCATATATCGATGGTTTTCCAAAATTTGGTCACATATTTACTTCTGATGTTGTCTTAAAATTGTAATATTGTATTGCAGTATTTCTCTGTATTTAGCATATTTTAAACATATTAATCCAATTCATTGATGAAAGTGCTAGTCAAATTTTTATCCAAGGAAGTGATGGTTTTTAGGTTTCCTGGAAAAATATAATGTTTTGCTTCACTGCACTACCTAAGTTGGATATTGTGATATAACTTATATTTAGTAATATCATGATGTTTCAGGTCACAATAATATTGCTGGTAGGAAATTGTGATATTGCCCAGTTCTAGCCATATGTACTAAATGATCGCATGACAGCAAGACGAAATTGAAATTTTGGAGAATAAATGGCCGCTAAATGTAGCTGATCACAGTGAAAAATGGCAGTTTCTTCAATCAAGGGATAACAATCCAATGCCAGAATATAATGGATAAGCCACCAAGAGCAAGCATAATTCCAGAGTGTGGTAGCATTGTAGACTGTAACCAAGTACGTATAGACCCAACAATTTTGGTAAGTAGGTAAATAGGAAACATCATGTACAACCACACAGCAATTACTGTATTAGCATAACCACAAAGCAATTACTGTATTAGCACAACCACACAGCAATTATTAGTATAATTGTCAGCGTAAGGGTACAATTTGTGCATGTTGTGTTTTTATCTCCATCAGGTTGCATGGAATGTAATTATTGCAGTGCTTACTATGGTTTCGTTTCAAAGTGCATGTCAGTGATATCTCACTCCTGCCACTAAAAGGCTGTAAGTTGAGAACTACAGCATATGCATTATCACACAAATTATCAGCAAAAAACTATGCCTTCGTCACATAGCTAATGGCCTGCCAGGCAGGGCTTTTCCTCAGCTTGGCCATGTGAAATCCCTGGCTGCCAGTACATCAAAGGTGTGGCAATGGTATGATGATACCCAATACTGCACATGCATTGACAACATACCAGAGAAACACAATACTGTAGTACTTGAAATGTATGTATGTAAATAAGAAATAAATTATTTTTGGAAATGTATTTTGATAAAAACAATATTGATAGAATCTTGCATTCTGATGTGATGTTGAGATGTTGGCTTTCATAGATACATGCATTCCAAGGAAAGCAATGAAGACTAGATGGATCTTAGATTGCTTAGCGACTAAACCCAGTTCCCATGTCTGAAATTTTGGTGGAGAGGAGTTTGAAAAGGTCTTAGGATTCATCCTAATAGCACTACCTCTCTTAGGGTGGCATCAAAAAATAACTATAGTCTACTGATGTGCAGAAAGCTATATTGCTTTTAGAGGTGTATCAATAGTAAATTTGAAATGATCTGATATAAACCAATATATGTTACTGAATTTTGGAAAATTACCCATATGGGCACACATGAAACAATTAGAGTTTCGTGTTTCGTGGTTGCTAATAAGAGCAGGGAACAGTTTTAAAATATTTCAAGAATTTTTTCTTGTAATTTAAGGTATTGAGAATGGTTTAAAACCATCAGCAAGTAGATTTGCACTATAAAGTTTGTGATTTCATCATTAAATGTGACCGGATTTGTGAAAAGGGATCTTCCACACATACATTATACCAACTTTAACAATTCATAACGTCAGATTACACTAAGCTATTGCCTTGAAATTTGGGCTGTAGTGAGAAACAGCATAGTTTATTGGATGGAGAAAATTTGAGGTTTGTATGTGCTTTGACAACTAAGTTATGGTCCTCCACATTCATGGAATTGGATGTGTGTGGAAGGCCCCTTTTGCAAATCCGGTCACAAATATTTTAGATTTCAAATGCACCCATATGGGTGATTTCCAAAATTTGGTCACATATTCTGAGAATAGAGACTGATACCAGCCTGGTATACTGAAAAAAATCAAGGAAAAACTAGACAAGAAAACTTTAGCGTTTTGCTACCCATGTCCTTTTTAGTATAGAAACTAGCTATGTTATAGTTTATGAATCACATTTTATGGAATACGCTTTATGCATTTAAATTGCAAGCTGTAGAAAAGTGTTTGTAATTCTCGTTCAAGAGCAAAATGGTTATGGGGCCTTGAAGTTCAAGGTTTTTTTGTTGTGGTAAGCGAAACTGCAATGAACTAGGACAGGACCATGTGGTATGGTTGACATCACATGCTTTTGCAGATGTGCAAGGAATTTCAGGAAAGATGAAGGTAGGTGGAGCGATTAAATGTGTGATGGGCATTTTTGGTGGCTTGACTGTTCCACCATCAATGAGTTGCTCTTGTATGGAGACAAGTTTGTCCTTCTGGGTAGGGGGCAGTAACATGAGGTTAGCGGCAGGTGGTTGAGTGGTGCTATTCTTCCATTCACAATGATAAGTTTGCAGATTCACATGGAAAGTATACATACAACATTACTTGACAATTGTAATGTACTGTTTCCAATGCTTATAACTGATAACTGCTTATAGCTGTTTCCTCAGTGTTCAAGAGAACTTCTTGACTGCTTCATGTACACTGTCAACAGATGAGAAAATGTGAATGAAAACTTTCTTAATTAGTTTAATAACCTGTTACATATGGCGTGATCTGTGCAATGCGCACGTGACACCTATGTGTGTTCAATCCAATACAGCTGGCTATATCTCTGTATAAAACATAATATGTGACCGGATTTCATATAACAAGGCTTCCACACACACAAAATCAAACTTACGATTATACCAGAAATGGATGGCTGGCCTAATATACTATCATATTTCACACTGTACTTCCTTCAGCACTGGCAAGTCTGGTTTTTGTAGCAGCTTTCTTCCGACCCTGTCAAAGCCACAAGTGTGAGATTGGTACGATTAAATGGCCATGGCTTTGTGATAATGGTGTGTAGTGAGCTGGGACTACACAGAGAGCTTGCCAATAGTGTTCTCAGTAAATTTGGAGTAATTTGAGGGCCATGGAGGGCCATGGAGAGCCCAAACTTGGCCTCTGGATTCCAATTGTATTCTTACTTCATTTTATACCCGTATATTAAGACCACCGTCCACCCCCACCCTCCCACCCTATTACTACCACCTGTGATATTATTACCCGCTCGAAAAAAGCTGCTCAAAACAGGGCAAATTTTGGATATCAGAAATGTATACACCCACTCAGTGATAGCTAGTGAACAGATGAACAATTGGTGCAAATTTTGTTTGCACAGCTGTAGGCACTTGGAAGTTATTACACAATGATTCCTTAAAATCGCCATATCTCCTAACAAAGCTTCGTGCGTCGAAGCCTTGTTTTGTCAAATTCAGTCACATATGTGACAGGATATGCAAAAATCTAACATAGCTAATGGCACATTTTCAAATTCTTTATTATTAAATATTTATAATCTACTTAGCTAAGTGTATGCTGTGGCCAAGTTTTAGCTAACAATTTTTGGAGTTACAGAGCAACAACAGGAAGATCAATTTGTACAGCAAGTATATTGGGAAAATAAATTACAGGCGCTTACAAAACTGTTGTAGCTTACAAACATAATGCAGTGCAGAGTTGCAGTTGTGTTCGCCATGAGTAGGGAAGTTCATTACTGGGTAATATTTTCCTTTTATCACCTTTCTTCACTACATACAGAGACAAAATCAGTGAAGAAAGATCAGTCGCATACGATTGCTTCAACATAATGTAAACAAAACACCTATAACTCACATATCCTATAGTCTACTGCAACGAAACTAAGATTTTTGAACTTCTATTGATTAGGCGAATAAGATGATATCCAGGTTTTTATCATTGTACCCTTTCCTCACTAGAACTTTAGCCAATGATTTTTCAGTAGGTTCCCTGGTTCGTGGTAAACACTTCGTACAGGCTATGCCTCCAGTGTCTGCCCTCCAGTACTTAACTGGTAAAGCAGATAAAAACAACAAATTTTCCTAGCTATTTAGCTGGCCTTCCTGGTTTAACCACTGAGTGTGGTGTTTGGCCGGTATCTGGTTGGTCTGCAGATCAAAATTAGGCCAGGGATGGATTTTTTTGAAACCCCCCTGTAGGTATTTGTACTATTTCACTTTAGTCAACCATTTTTACTTAGGTTCCCTGGCTCATGGTAAAAACTTCGTACAGTCTTTGCCTCCAGTGTTCGACCTCCAGTGTCTAAATGGTAAAGTAGATAAAACAAACAAAACAACAGGTGTTCTGTAGGTACTTTAGCCTTTCACTCTCCCCTTTTGATTTTCACAAATTAATAAAAATCAAAAATCAGATCAACAAAGCATTTAAAATTTTACTAATTTATTCAATTTTGCAAATATTTTACCCATTGTAGTCAATGGCTTATACTGAAAATTTAGGCTTGTGCAATTAAGTTTTAGCTATATTAGTCCGGTAGATTTAAGGTTGGACCCAGAAAAATTCGAAGAAAGCTGATTTTGGTATCATTAGAAAGCAAAATTTTCATAGAATAACATATCCAAAATCCTCTAAAATCCACCACGGGGAAAATTCTTTATGGCCAATTTAGTATTGAGGCATATGTGACTGGATTCAGGAAAGTAGATCTTCCACACATATCCAATTTACCAACTTTGACATCTGATAACTTCAGATTGAAAAATGGTATTGCCTTGAAATTTGATCAGTAGTGAGCACCAGCATTGCTTATTAGGTGGAGAAAATTTCAAGTTGATATTCACTTTTCACACTAAGTTGTGGTTTTTTATTAAATGCATTTGGTAGATCTATTTTTGCAAATCTGGTCATTTGTGGCTAACAAAAATGCATATTATCCTTAAAATATTTTCTCATAAGAAATTCATTGCAATTAATATTAGCTGTATGAAATAAGGATAAGACTAGTTATAGAAATAAAAAAAGGTGCCTATCATGTAAGTTCTGAACAAATATATTTGTCACGATTGTTGTAAACAGTTTCTTCAGCGCTTCTGCAACTCTCTCCCCTGCAACTGCCACATGCTGCAACATACTTTAATCCATGATTACACTGTGAGCATAATGTTGTTACCACATGGATTTGCAGTAGAAAGCTTGCATTTATATTGTACAAATTTAAGTTAAGACTTCTGGTGCTAGTCCCATGTCTGTTATCATCAGTTGCATACAGCCTCTATCCTTCTAGTTTCCAGCTCCATTATGGTAATGGATCAATTTAATCATTAAGTTCCTTCTAATGAATAACTTGTAGATGCACATACAAGTTGTGAAAGTGTGTTGTTCTTGCAATCATTTGCACTTCATTTTCTTCTTGATTAGGCCAACTTTACCCTGTTCAAATATCACAGATGTTGTATCACAGCCACTCCATGCAAGCATGCGAAAAGACAAGATGTAATTATGACGTTACAATAGGACCTATGTGCCCAATAATGTCATCAATTTCCAATACTCAAATGTTTCCCAACCTCTGAAAGAAAATATATACTTGCTTTGCTCTGGTGCACCATGCAGGAGGACAAGAACATCAGTGTCATCAACTACAATACACTTTACTCCCTTCAATTGCAAATTGAAGTGCACATTGAACAATCAGCGATCAGTGTGTCAGTATCCAAATTACTCTGATGCACAACCTGGCCATCATCTCTCAGATATTGGACAATCAATTGATGTTTGCTCTTTTCATTTGCAAGAAAACTTCCTGACTTTTGTATGCTTCCAAAAATTCACTTGACTGAATATCTGCACCTGCACATACATACCATAACATACCTGGGGATGCTGCCAGCCCTACACACTGATTGCACATATGGAGATTCTGATATACTGATGGTCCAATGCAAACTTCAATTTTGCAATTGAAGGAAGTAGAGTGAATGTTGTAGCTGATGTCAACAATGAAGTTCTTGTGCTACTGGTGCACGCTGGAAGCAGAACATGACAAGCACATATATCTCTTTTCATTCAGAGGTTGTAAAATATTTGAAGATTTGGAAACATGATGACGTTATTGGGCACATATGTAGGTCCTCTTTTCACATGCCTGGGTGGCTGTGATACAATGTCCATAACATTTGAATAGGTCTAGTTGATCGGCCTAATCAGCAATCAAATGATGTGCAAACAATTGAAAAGTTATACAATGCAACAATTGCACATGTTGAAAAAGTTGGAGTTTGATGGGAATCAGTCCGATTCATTGAGTCTCGGGTATACAAAACAAAATACATGGAAATGGTGGCATCAGAAAGTTATTACACATGCAAGCTGTGAAAGTGCTAACCCTTGCAGTTGGATGGAGCTTTCAGGATCAATGGTTTTAGCTGATGTAAGAAGTTATTCATTGGAGGGAACTTAATATGGGGCTGGAAACTAGAAGGACTAAGGCTGCAACCGATGATGATAGACATGGGACCAGTCCCATAGATCATATAATTAATTTTGTACAATATAAATTCCAGCTTTCCACTGCAAATCCATGTGGTAGCAATATTACGCTCTTGTTGCAAGCATGGATTATTAGTGTGTTGCAATATGTGGAGGAGAGAGTTGCAGAAGTGCTAAGGAAACTGTTTGTTGTAAAAAAATAATTTAAGGATAGCACATTTTTGTTGGTCATAAATGACCAGATTTGCAAAAATGGGTCTGCAAATACATCCGATTGAGAAACCACAACTTAGTGTTCAAGTTGAATATCACTCTGAAATTTTCTCCACCTAATAAGTGATGCTGGTGCTCACTATTGATCAAATTTCAAGTCAATGCCATATTCCAATCTGAAGTTATGAGTTGTCAAAGTTGGTAAATTGGATATGTGTGGAAGATCCACTTTCCTGAATCCAGTCACATATGTTTCAATACTAAATTGGCCATAAAAAATTTTCCCCAAGGTGGATTATAGAGGATTTTGGATATGTTATTCTATGAAAAATTTTCTTTCTAATGATACCAAATTCAGCTTTCTTCGAATTTTTTCCGGGTTCACCCCTTTTTCAGTTATATCTACCGAACTATATCTCGTTACGATTGTAATAACAATGATATCATTTGAGTATATGGGATATTAGAGGTGTACTGATATGGGTTTTTGGCATGTACTGATATCCGATATTGATGCCACTAAAAGAAGCCGATAACCGATAGTCGATCCGATAATTGCATTATAGTTAAAAGTGTGCATTTACCTACCCTGCAACAACATGTGCATGTATTCATTGCTATACTCTGCCTGTGGTGGTATACAGCTTGGGTTTCTATTGTGCAATCCAGACAATTAGGCACCCACAAACATTTTTATGTATACTCCCATGAAGCCTTATACGGATATTTCTGCATTCTAATGGTTCGTGAGAGCGCTGGTACAGCAAGTTTCCTTGGTTATCCTGTGACCCTTCTTTTTATTACAAGGTACTCTATAACTGCTTCATTTATAAAGACTGTGATAAGCTTTCCAGCAACAGACAGTAGAATCGCATGTGTTTATATGGCTTCTCGTAGCGTAGCGCTTGTTTCAGAGTGAACAATAAGCCACTGGCACTACCACATGAATAACGTAGAAAACCAGTGCACAATCCGTTTATGTACAAACTATTGCTACTGTATAAATATCGGTAGCCGGATATAGGTCCTCCTGCTGTTCTGTACCGATATCGATGTTGGTAAAAATTACCATATTGGTGGCCGATATTATAGCCGATCCGAGTATCGGTACACCTCTATGGGATATAACTATTTTATATCCCAGAGCACAGGAGTGCATAGAAGTTTACGGATAGTAAATGAAGTTCTAGTTTGAGTTCCTGTTACTTTGCTCAAGATCTTATCCAAATAGTGTGGAGATTCAACTTTGTATCTACAAGGGAGACCCTGCATACTGTATACAAACTGTAGCAAAGGGTGGTGTTACAGAGCAGCAAATCCAGGTACGATTTTTATTTTTTGATTAAGGAAAACAACAATAATAGATATTCTTTTAAAGAATGCTGAAAAGGGGATAACTAAGTGTTCCTCGGGCCACGCATGAGGCCCATTTCTGGGGAAGCATCTGATGATCTGTAGGATATGGAGCGGTTTCCCCAGAAACATATGGTCGCTGATCACAATAGAGAAAAAGACAAGGTGCAGCAAATCCATGCCAACATGTTGCTGTAAGATAAGGCAATTTGTTTTGAGAGGAGCTCAGCAAGTTGGTGATAAAATGTGATTGCTTCCTTTCCCATTCCCCCAGTTTTTGCATGAGCTAATGGAGTAAAAGAAGCTAACTCCACCTCATGAACTTGGTCCCTATACTCCCTCTTCTTCTGCATCTCGTGGCATCTATAGACAGATGGTATTGATACATTGCGGTAGCTCTGTGTGTTTGGGTGAAAAACCGTTACATTGAAAAAAGAACTTTGCCACCTCCCCCAAAACTACAAATATGAATGTCAGCTCTGGCATCATCCTGTCAGTTAGCTGATCCAGGAGTAATTACTTTTCCACTTAGCAGTGGAAGAGGTGGTTTGATAGCAACATCATTGCACACATTTGAAAGTAGATAAGCTGTAATTTCACACAGATCATTGTGATGAATAAAAGTCAAACTACCATGTCGACATATCATTGCATGATCAGTAGTAAACTTTGGCCACACACAGTGGCTAGGAGTATTCAGCAGTGTCCATCCATAGCACAAGTGGAGTGCATCCCAAAACTCCCGCTTATTCAGATGGAAACCCTGGTCCTGCAATGGTCCAGCTAAAAGCAAAGAAGAAGCCCAGCTTCACTATTCAAGTCAACAGCTCTTTGAAGTTGTGCGGAGAGACCATCTCTGATCTCAAGAGCATGTTCCTTACAGGCCTCACACCGGTGTTGGTGAACCTGAGCTTTGATGGTTCAAGTATCTAGGGGATGAACAGACTGGCTAATAATTAAATCTTTAAAGGTGCAGTAATTTTTAGGGAGCATCAAATTGGGAGTGACAATAATTAGTAGGATTACCCACACTCAGTCTACCAAAGCAACATGGAAGAGAGAACAAGTTGTTCTCACTAGTGGTGCACACAATATGTCCAGTGATAGAAGGAAGAATATGTAGCCTGATTGCATCCTCCAATGGTTGAAATAGAGAACCAATATTAGGTATAGTTCTCATCAGGTAAACCCAGCAGTCGATCATTCCATGAGTAAAGGAGCAATATGCAGCATGTGGTAGATTACTAGCAACTTTTGGAAAGGAAGAAACCTCAGCAGTCTAAGTTGCTACCTTTGAAGTCACATGCTCTCCAGCAAACTCCGTTGTTCCCAGAGCTGCACCAAGATGTCGCTGGCCACGAGCAGTGAACTGTACATTGGAACCAGCAAAGATGACCTGTGCTGTGGAAAGATGTTCTAGCTTTACAATTAAGACTGTCTTGGTAGCATTTGTCAAATAACCATAATCTGGTCCAATAGATGAAAGATGCTGCCACCAGGACAACAGTATTGAAATGATCCAATGGCAGTACCATCATCTGCAAACCACTCCTGAAGAACATCAGGCACTATTGTTCGGATACACCTAATTAAAAGCACCACTGCTAAACTATACATGGCCATTCCAAGGGGGTCACCATGGGTTTTCCTTCAGTTGAAGGAATTTCCCCTTCACCAGGTATGATTTGCCTTCGTCAGAAGCTGGTATGGTGGTGTCACGTAGCATGCAAGAGGAAAAAAGACTAACAAGTGGCTACCACAGTCCGAGGTAGAACGATGAAGCTAGAGGTTATTGAAAGAAATTAGTTCTTCACCATAGTGAACATTGGAACTGATTGCTTGAGTGAAAATCGGTACAGGGTGTTCTTGACATTTGTTAAACTATTGTATTGGTAACTTGTAGCATTACTGTATAAAGTATTAACAGTTTTCTCTTGTATGATTTTGCAGCTTTAAGTGTTGTACTAGTGTGTTTTGTAACAATACTTCCTTATTTGGATCTTTGTTCCATTGGTAAACAAAATTCAAGATAACCAATAATTCCAATTCTATCATAGCTTTCTTGCAAAGGGATCTTAATCATTGCTAGCTGTCCGTCAAATCAGCCTGTTACACAACTTATATCCTCTCTATGCTTGAGTATGCTTTAAAATAATGTCTGGTCCTCCCAAAAGTTGGAGATATAGACAGAATTGAAATGGTCCTGTGTCGCACTGCAAGATTTGTGCATAACAACTTTAATAGAACAGCTAGTGCAACAACAATGTTAAAACCAACTGAACTGGCCAACTTTAGAACTTAGAAGAAACAAAGCTAACCTAAACATGTTTTACAAGATCATCATTAATCTTATCTCAGAAATACATGACCACCTTACCCAGTCATATACAACCACCTGGGGTCACAATAAGAGATATATTCAGCTGGCAACTAGGACAAACACATATCTATATACCTTCTTTCCATCTGTCATCAGATTTTGGAACTCCATCCCTGAAGATATTGTAAATTCAGCAGACTTTATTGATTTAAAACAATTTTAGAAATTCACTTGTTTAATTAGCTTTAATGTTTATATGTATCTAATCCAAAACAGCCAAGCTGTAAAAAAAGAGTGCGGCCCTCAGAAAGGCTATGGTGAAATAAGATGTGAAATCCAAGGTGGCGGCCAAGAAATGGCTGTGATGGTAGGTTAATGGTTAAAATTTTAATAACAACAAGTCAGGTGAATTTTGTGCTGCTAGGTCTTGGCACAAAATTAACCTGAATTGTCATTATTAAAATTTTTACCATTAACCTACCGCTTGGATTTCCCATCTTTTTTCACCATAGTCTTTCTGAGGGCCACATTCTTTTTTACAGCTTGGCTGTTTTGGATTAGATTTCACTTCTTTTTATATTTGTATACCCCAAAGCCGGCCCATGGCCGGCCTGGGGGCTTTTTTTAACCTATTTTTTTTTCTTTACCACAGGAAGAAGAGAAAGATGAAGTTTTAAATACTTTAACTAATTCTGATTATATCAGTAAATGTACAAATTATATAAATACATGTAATAATGCATTTATTACATGCTAATTATTCCCTACAGATAACTTGTTTGCAACTCTCTACAACGTGATTTCGTTTGTAGCTGAACTCCCTACAAGGTAACTTCTTCTAGCTGATCTTTCTACAGGGCAATTTGTTTGTAGCTGAATTCTTTACAGGGTGATTTGTTTGCAGCTGAACTCTGTACATGGTAGTTTATTTGTAGCTGAACTCTCTACAATGTGACTTCTTCTAGATGAACTCTCTACAGTGTGACTTGTTTCTAGCTGATCTCTCTTCAAGGTGACTTGCTTCTAGCTGAACTCTCTACAGGTGATTTGTTTGCAGCTGAACTCTTTACATGGTGGTTTCTTTATAGCTGAACTCTCTACAGGTGATTTGTTTGTAGCTGAACTCTCTAAAGGGTAGTTTGTTTGTAGCTGAACTCCTTACATTGTGTTAGTGTTGCACCAATATCCAAATTAGCCGATTATTCCGATAACCGATATTAAGCAACAGAATTAGCCAATACCAATAACCGATCCGATATACACTAATAACACTAACACTCATCCTCATCATTATTAAATGACTCATATTAGTGACATAACCATTGACATACAGCTCATTCTAGGCTAAAATGTGAAATTAGATATATACCACAAGTAAAAGTTACTCATGGTAAACAGGTTTTAAGTGCAGTTTACTATTGCTATACAGCTGAGACAAGTGGCTGGTACTACATAGAAACCTAAAAACCTCAGTTTACTGTTGGGCATGGCCTAAACCCTGACAGCTTATTATGGGCATGGCTTGTAGTCACCACTAATCCATTAACATGTAACTTAATTAAAATTCCAAGGAACTTATGTCTAGCCTCACCCACATAATTATACTGCATAGCACAGTGGAGATTAACATTGGCCTTGATTTAATATTTAATCAAAACTTATTAATCGGCTAGTAGCCAATATCGGCCCGATACCGATTATTGAACCCATTATCGGTGCAACACTACATTGTGTCTAGTTTCTAGCTGATCTCTCTACAGGGTGATTTGTTTGTAGTTGATCTCTCTACAAGGTGATTTGTTTGTACCTGATTTCTCTGCAGGTTGATTTGTTTGTACTGTAGCTGAACTCTGTACAGGGTGATTTGTTTCTAGCTGATTGCTCTACAGGTTGATTTATTTGTAGCTGTAATCTCTACATGGTGTATTGCTTGTAGCTGCACTCCTTACATTGTGTCTAGTTTCTAACTGATCTCTCTACATGGTGATTTGTTTGTAGCTGATCTCTCTACAAGTTGATTTGTTTCTAGCTGATCTCTCTGCAGGTTGATTTGTTTCTAGCTGATCTCTCTACAAACTGATTTGTTTGTTGCTGATTGCTCTAAAGGTTGATTTGTTTGTACTCTACAAAGTGTTTTGTTTGTAGCTGATCTCTCTACAGGGTAATTTGTTTGTAGCTGAACTCTCTCCACAGTGACTTGTGTGTAGCTGAATTCTGTAGAGAGTGACTTAATTGTAGCTGAACTCTCTACAGGGTGCATGACTTGTTTATAGCTGAACTCTCTTCAGTATGACTTGTAATGTTCTGAATCTCTACAGTGATATATAATTGTAGCTTAACTCTCCACAGGGTGACTTGCTTCCAGTTAAACTGTGTATAAGAGTAGCTGTTTGTGGCTGAACTCCCCACAGAATAACTTGCAATGTAATAGAACTCTATAATGGAGTAAGCTGAATGCTCTATAAGGGTGACTGTTCTATTAGAGTATCTCGATCTTGCATTTGTTACACGGAGTTGGCTTTCGAATCATAACTCAGTGGTTTGTAATCCGATTCTTCTCTACTATTGCAAGGACTTCTAGGATGAGTATTCCAGTTATATACCGATTTTCAGCTCACTGCTCTAAGCGGTTTGCCTGGTAGACGTGAAAATTCTAGGTGTTTTTAATCACAAATCTAATTCTTGGTGTTTTTAATCACAAATCTCGATTGCGCAATTGTTACACACCTTCGGTTTCGTGTCATATCTCCGTGATCTTTATTTCGATTGCTTTCAAGCTACCAAAAGGCACTCTTACAATAGTTGATCTATCCACAAACCGATTTTCAGCTCGTTCCATGAAGCGGTTTATCCTGTAGGCGTGACAACAAATCGATCTTGTTTTACGCGAATAAATTGTCAAAAGTCCTGAACCGTTCTTCGGATTTGCACCAAATATGATAATAGGATTCGCTTTTGGACTCCATTTCTCTGTACCAAATTTCAAGGCAATCGAAGTACGTGCTTGCGTTTTATAGCAATTTTTGCAAGAGTGCGAAAAGACGAAGAAATAAATTAAAAATAAAAATAAAACCAAGAAAAAAAACCGAAACTTTATCTACTCGTATCTCGGAAATGGCTTGAGCGATTTCCTTCAAGTTGTGAATGTGGACTCCCCTAGCTGGCGGGCAACTCTGTAGCAAATTTGGTTCCAATCAGATAAGGTATCACCGAGATACAAAAGTGTGAAAATGACGCTTTCTTTCTTCTTGTCAATATACCCACTGTGTGGCGCGCCGGCTTCTTGGGCCGCACGCTACTCGATTCTGAGTTTTGTGCATTTTAAACAAATAAATAAATGAATATCATTCGCGGTTATTATGATATCACAAACAAGACTGAGTGGTTCCACAACAGGGTGATAGCTAATAATATCGCACAGTAGCAGTACCACTCTGTCTAGCTATATGGTAGTATTACCCAGCGTGGCATTTAGATACTCCCATGACCTGGGATTTAAGTGAGGTTTTTGCAGCACTCAATTAATGCAACACCACTGCATGTTAACTTTTATTTATTGTAAACATTAAATTACATTTTCTAGGCAGCACAGTGAGTCAGAAGTTGCTGCATGACAGCTTCATCATTTACTTGGTTTTCTAATAGAATGATTTTCCACCATCATTTATTCTGTGCTGCATATACTACTGCATTGTGTACATAGTAAGGTTTAGTATAGTTAAGTGGGCATGCTACTAATCCCTATGGCTTCACATGCAAATAATAGTTTTTATTAATCTCTGCTATCTTTTCACTCCCTTTTGCATCAGTTGTGCTTGTGGTAATTAAAAATCATGATCTTCAGTTAGAAGTACTGGCATTAAGACACTGTTTAGCTAGTGTTTAGACAAAAAGTATAGATATTCGACCAGTTTTGGAATTAGTTTCTAAGTTCTTGTTCTATTTTCATCCTCTACTACCTACTGTAATGCACTTGTCAATTTCATGCCCTACCCCCCCACCCCCAGTGAGGGTGGGGGAATACAGGGGATTTGACAAATCGTGGTATCAAATTCCCCACTACTGGGGCAAAATCAGCTGTCAAATCCCCACCCCCATATTAGGGGATTTGACATCACCTCAAGGATGACTAAGCGCATATTTCATACATGCAACTAGTAATAAATCTGCCCTGTAGCTAGTAAAATTATAGCACGTGCGATTTTATTGTTTAGAAATGCAAGTACCGAAAATCGGTCAGTGAATTGGACAGTTGTCAATTGCCCCAGGAGTGGGGACAAGAAACAATGTCAAATCCCACCTGGGGTGTGTGTGTGGGGGGGTAGGGCATGAAATTGACAAGTGCATAAGTATACAATAACAAACAATGAAGAGTAGTGTTCCACAAGGATCAATTCTAGGACCTCTTCTCTTCCTTATTTACGTAAATGATATGCCGAAATCCATCTCAAGTCATGTGTTTTTATTTGCAGATGATACCAAGCTTATACGAACCATTTCTACTTTGGCAGACCATGTACAACTCCAAACTGATTTAGATAATCTAGCCAAATGGTGTGACGTGTGGCAACTGAAGTTCAATGTTACTAAATGTAAAGTGATTCACTTTGGTCGAGCCACACACAGCTTTGGAGGCTACTATCTTAATGGTGTCTCATTGGACTCAGTTAATTGTCATAAGGACTTGGGTATTATATTTAATGCAAATTTAAAGTTCCACCAACACGCTTCTGAAGTAGCTATGAAAGCGAACAGGGTATTGGCTTGTATGAAAAGAAGCTTTATCGATTTGAATGAATTTGTACTATCACGGTTGTATAAATCAATGGTTCGACCAATATTAGAATACGGAAATGTAATTTGGGGACTCCATTATGTATTAGATCAACGTAAACTTGAGGGTGTGCAACGGCGTGCTACAAAACTAGTACCATCTTTAAGAGACAAGTCTTACATAGATCGACTGACATCAATGAATTTACCATCTCTTTTGTACAGGCACAGACGTGGTGACTTAATATTTCTTTTCAAGATGTTGAACGATTACTTCAATCTGGATCACTCCAACTTTTTTACTTCCTCCCACAATACACAAACTAGAGGTCATGCATATAAATTACTTAAGCCCCCTGCCCACCTTTCATGTCGGGTCAACTATTTTGGTACTAGAGTAATTAATGATTGGAACAATCTTACGAGTGATATTGTAGGAAATTCTTTATTAAATAATTTTAAATCAGCTGTAGATAATTACTTTTATGACTATAGATTTATGTTAATGTAATAATTATCTAATCCAAAACAGCCAAGCTGTAAAAAAAGTGTGCGGCCCTCAGAAAGGCTATGGTGAAAAAAGATGTGAAATCCAAGGTGGCGGCCAAGAAATGGCTGTGATGGTAGGTTAATGGTAAAAATTTTAATAACGACAATTCAGGTGAATTTTTGTGCCGCTTCACAAAATTTACCTAAATTGTCATTATTAAAATTTTTACCATTAACCTACCATCACAGCCATTTCTTGGCCGCCACCTTGGATTTCACATCTTTTTTCACCATAGCCTTTCTGAGGGCCGCACACTTTTTTTACAGCTTGGCTGTTTTGGATTAGATTTCATTTCTTTTGTATTTGTATACCCCAAAGCCGGCCTATGGCCAGCTTTGGGACTTTTTAAACCTATGTTTTTTTCTTTACTACAGGACGAAGAAAAGATGAAGTAGATGTACTTTAAATATTTTATCAGTAAATGTACAAATTATATATACTGTATAATACATATGTGACCGGATTTGCGAAAAGGGGTCTTCCACACACATCCAATTTGCCAAATTTGACAATTGATAACTTCAGATTGGAAAGAGCTATTGCCTTGAATTTTGGACAGTGGTGGGCACCACTATAGCTGAATACGTGGTGAAATTTTCAGGTTAATATGTTACTTGAACACTGAGTTATGGTCTCCAACGGTTACGGAATTGGATTTGTGTGGAAGACCCCTTTTCGCAAATCCAGTCACATAATATTATATTGATTACAGAAATCTCCATGGTGGTTTCTTTGTAACTGAACACTCTACAAGGTGACTTCTTCTAATTGCTCTCTCTACAGGGTGAATTGCTTGTAGCTGAACGATCTACAAGGTAACTTCTTCTAGCTGATCTCTCTACAGGGTGATGTGTTTGTAGCTGAATTCTGTATAGGTGATTTGTTTGCAGCTGAGCTCTTTACAGAATGGTTTCTTTGTAGCTGAACTCTCTAAAAGGTAACTTCTTCTAACTGATCTTTCTACAGGGCAATTTGTTTCTGGCAGAATTTTCTACAGGGTGATTTCTTTGCAGCTGAACTCTCTACATGGTGGTTTCTTTGTAGCTGAACTCTCTACAAGGTAATTTCTTCTAGCTGATCTCTCTACAGGGAGATTTGTTTGTAGCTGAACTATCTACAAGGTAACTTCTTATAGCTGATCTCTCTACAGGGTGATTTGTTCGTAGTTGAATTCTGTACAGGTGATTTGTTTGCAGCTGAGCTCTTTACAAAATGGTTTCTTTGTAGCTGAACTTTCTCCAAGGTAACTTCTTCTAACTGATCTTTCTACAGGGTGATTTGTTTGTAGCTGAACTATCTACAAGGTAATTTCTTCTAGCTGATCTCTCTACAGGGTGATTTGTTTGTAGCTGAATTCTGTACAAGTGATTTGTTTGCAGCTGAGCTCTTTACAGAATGGTTTCTTTGTAGCTGAACTCTCTACAGGGTGATTTGTTTGTAACTGAAATCCCTACAAGGTAATTTCTTCTAGCTGATCTTTCTACAGGGCGATTTGTTTGTAGCTGAGTTCTCCACAGGGTGTTTGTTTGCAGCTGAATTCTCTACATGGTGGTTTCTTTATAGCTGAACTCTCTACAAGGTGACTTCTTCTAGCTGATCTCTCTACAGGGTGATTTGTTTGTAGCTGAACTCTCTACAGGTGATTTGTTTGTAGCTGAACTCTCTACAAGGCGATATTTCTAGGTGATCTCTCTACAGGATTCCTTGTTTCTAACTGAACTCTCAACAGGGTGATCTGTTCATAGCTGAAATTTCTACTGGGTGATTTGTTTGCAGCTGAACTCTCTAAATGGTGGTTTCTTTGCAGCTGAACTCTCTAGAACGTGACTTCTTCTAGCTGAACTCTCTACAAGGTGACTTGTTTCTAGCTGATCTCTCTACAGGGTGACTTGTTTCTAGCTGAACTCTCTACAGGTGATTTGTTTGTAGCTGAACTCTCTACATGGTGGTTTCGTTGTAGCTGAACTCTCTACAAGGTAACTTCTTCTAGCTGATCTTTTTACACTACATATTTGTTTGTAGCTGAGTTCTCTACAGGGTGATTTGTTTGCAGCTGAACTCTCTACATGGGAGTTTCATTGTAGCTGAACTCTCTACAATTTGACTTCTTCTAGCTGAACTCTCTACAGGGTGACTTGTTTCTAGCTGAACTCTCTATAGGTGATTTGTTTGCAGCTGAACTCTCTACATGGTGGTTTCTTTGTAGCTGAACTCTCTACAAGGTAACTTCTTCTAGCCGATCTTTCTACAAGGTGATTGAGTTTTTTGCAGCTGAACTCTTTACATGGTGGTTGCTTTGTAGCTGAACTCTCTAAAAGGTGACTTCTTCTAGCTGAACTCTCTACAGGATGATTTGTTTGCAGCTGAACTCTCTACGTGGTAGTTTCTTTGTAGCTGAACTCTCTACAATGTGACTTCTTCTAGCTGAAATCTCTACAGGGTGACTTGTTTTTAGCTGATCTCTCTACAGTGTGACTTGTTTCTAGCTGAACTCTCTACAGGTGATTTGTTTGCAGCTGAACTCTCTACATGGTGGTTTCTTTGTAGCTGAACTCTCTACAAGGTAACTTCTTCTAGCTGATCTTTCTACAGGGTGATTTGTTTGTAGCTGAATTCTCTACAGGGTGATTTATTTGCAGCTTAACTCTCTACAAGGTGACTTCTAGCTGAACTCTCAACAGAGTGATTGATTTTTTTTGCAGCTGAACTCTCTACATGGTGGTTTCTTTGTAACTGAACTCTCTACAGGGTGATTTGTTTGTAGCTGAACTCTCTACAGGGTGATTTGTTTGTAGCTGAACTCTCTACAGGGTGATCTGTTCATAGCTGAACTCCCTATAAGGTAACTTCTTCTAGCTAATCTTTCTACAGGGCGATTTGTTTGTAGCTGAGTTCTCTACAGGGTGATTTGTTTGCAGCTGAACTCTACATGGTAGTTTCTTTAAAGCTCTACAATGTGAGCTGAACTCTCTACAAGGTGACTTGTTTCTAGCTGATCTCTCTACAGGGTGACTTGTTTCTAGCTGAACTCTCTACAGGTGATTTGTTTGCAGCTGAACTCTCTACATGGTTTATTTCTTTGTAACTGAACTCCCTGCAAGGTGACTTCTTCTAGCTGATCTCTCTACAGGGAGATTTGTTTGTAGCTTAACTCTCTACAGGTGATTTGTTTGCAGCTGAACTCTCTACATGATGGTTTCTTTGTAGCTGAACTCTCTACAAGGTAATTTCTTCTAGCTGATCTCTCTACAGGCCGATTTGTTTGTAGCTGAACTCTCTACATGATGGTTTCTTTGTAACTGAACTCTCTACAAGGTGATTTCTTCTATAGCTGATCTTTCTACAGGGCGATTTGTTTGTAATTGAACTCTCTACATGATAGTTTCTTTGTAGCTGAACTCTCTACAAGGTGATTTCTTCTATAGCTGATCTTTCTACAGGGTGATTTGTTTGTACCTGAACTATCTACATGATGGTTTCTTTGTAGCTGAACTCTCTACAAGGTAACTTCTTCTAGCTGATCTCTCTACTGGACATATTGTTTGTACCTGAACTCTCACATGATTGCTTCTTTGAAGCTGAACTCTCTACAAGGTGATTTCTTCTAGCTGATCTTTCTACAGGGTGATTTGTTTGTAGCAGAACTCTCTACAAGGAAACTTCTTCTAGCTGATCTCTCTACAGGGAGATTTGTTTGTAGCTGAACTCTCTATACATGATTTGTTTGCGGCTGAATTCTCTACATGATGGTTTCTTTGTAGCTGAACTCTCTACAAGGTAACTTCTTCTAGCTGATCTCTTTACAGGGTGAATTGTTTGTAGCTGAACGATCTACAAGGTAACTTCTTCTAACTGATCTCTCTACAGGGTGATTTGTCTGTAGCTGAACTCTCTACAAGGAAACCTCTTTTAACTGAGCTCTGTACAGGGTGAATTGTTTGTAGCTAAACTATCTACAAGGTAACTTCTTCTAGCTGATCTCTCTACAGGATGATTTGTTTGTAGCTAAACTATCTACAAGGTAACTTCTTCTAGCTGATCTCTCTACAGGGTGATTTGTTTGTAGCTGAATTCTGTATAGGTGATTTGTTTGCAGCTGAGCTCTTTACAGAATGGTTTCTTTGTAGCTGAACTCTCTACAAGGTAACTTCTTCTAGCTGATGTATCTACAGGGTCACTAGTTTGTAGCTGAATTCTCTACATGGTGGTTTCTTTGTAACTGAACTATCTATAAGGTGACATCTTCTAGCTGATCTTTCAACAGGGTGATTTGTTTGTAACTGAACTCTCTACAAGAAAACTTCTTCTAACTGATGTTTGAACAGGGTGAATTGTTTGTAGCTGAACTCTCTACAGGGTGATTTGTTTGTAGCTGATCTCTATACAGGTTACTTATTTCTAACTGATCTCTTGAATTCTGTTCAGGGTGACTGCTCTATTAGGATGACTGCTCTATTAGAGTATCTCGATCTCGCACCAAGTTGGATTTCGTGTTATAACTCCGTGGCTTTAAGTCTGATTCTTCTACACCATTGAAGAGCCTTTCTAAGATGATAACTCCATCTGTACAGCGATTTTCAAAGCATTACCCCAAGTGGTTTATCTGGTAGGCGTGGCAAGCATAATAATAATAATAATAAAAATTAGCTAATCTCGATTGCGTAATTGTTAGACACTGTTGATTTTTTCGCTGTATCTTCCTGGTTTTTAGCTCGATTTCTTTCAAACCACAAAAGGTTTGAGGTTCAATAGTTAACCTATTCACCCACCGATTTTCAGCTCCTTCCCATACGCGGTTTACCCTGTAGGCGTGACAACATATTGGTGTTATTTTTCGTGCATAATTGCTCATAACTCTTTGCCTGTTTATGGTATTCCAGCCAAAGTTGGTACAGAGATGCGCCTTTATACCCCCCTTCTGTGTGCCAAATTTCAAGGCAAGCGGATAACGCGTTCGCGTTTTATAGCAGTTTTTATAAGTGTGCGAAAAGAGGAAGAAAAATAAGAAGAAAAAAAAAAAACCAAGAAACTAAGCCAATTTTTGAAGTCGCATATCTCAGGAATGCCTGAAGCAATTTCGCTCAAATGTGGAATGTGGAGTACTGAAGTTGGAGGGAATGTACACAGCAAAATTTGTCTTGTTACATCAAGGCAGCACAGAGCTACAGAGGTGCGAAAATTGCGTTTTCTTTCTTCCTGTCAATATACTCACGGGGTTGCGCGCCGGCTTCTTGGGCCGCACGACACACTACCGTGTGTCTTGATATTCATAGTTTATTTTTGTTCATTGCATATAATTTATGTATGTATATGTATGTAATTGAATGGGTGTACAGGCTTCTAAGCCTCAACCCAAATCACATCATAATCATAATCATAATCATAATCATAATCATAATCATAATCATAAAGTTTGAAGTATTTGTGCAAATGAGTTATTGAATAATGTAATTTATGCATCACAAATAAATTGAGTTAACATGCATGCTGCACTGAGAGTAGAACTTGCACATAATCACTGAGACCTAAGTGCATGCTATGACCTAAGGGTGCGCTATGACCTAAGCACGTCAGTAGTGTAGAAATGATTTTAAGCATTATATAATTGACAAACTAGTTTAAGAAGTTTGGGTCACATGACACAAAAGATGCATAAAAGATACATAGATACGTATCAACCCAAAAGATATATAAACTATGCAGTACATTGTAACGTAATTTATTAAAATGTGACTGCATCTGGGAAAACATGACTTATCACACATGACAACAGATTTATTTTTTTCACAAAGAATACTAAATAAACTGTCTAACTTTACAATAATAATCAGCTATTTAGATATGAGTAGTCTGCTTTTGCTGGCTGTTTTTCATTGCACAGTGGTAAGCCGTATAAGTGGTCTGGGATATTAATGTGTGTGGCATTTAACAAAACATCAGAGCTGTAAATTTTATTTCATTTTGATACCTGAATAGCTCATCATTGACCAAATTCATCCCTAAACAATCCTTCATACTTTTCATTAAACAACCTCTTTCCATTCCCTCCAACTCCTCCCATCATGCCTATTGGAGCTCACCTGATGCAGACATCACCAACTTAAATGTAGTGTTGGCTACAGGGAAGTGGCTACATAGCAGGTAAAAATTGGTGAAAAATATGTGAAATTTGGTACATATAGCTTCAACCATTGGCAATCTACAACACTCAATACTTAAAACTTGCATTTCTTGATGCTATAGGTGATAAGAACAGTTTTCCCAGATTAGGTAGCAAATGTGTAATGATACTAGCTAGTAGCATGTCAAACTTTTACAACTGCTGTAGTAAATTTTATTTTTGTATTCATTCTGCATACCTGTTTCTTCTGTTCTGGGTTCTCTATCACTATGTAAATTTCACCATGCTTGATCACTACTTACCATAGACAGTCACAGTAGCTCTATTTGACATTGCTGATAATGATCCACTCCTTACAGTACACACATAACTACCAGCGTCACTACTTGTTACATTAATAATTGTTAGCGTACTAGTGCCACCAGATTGTGTTAATTGACCTGTGACATCACTACTAGCATGAGACCATGAGAATGTCACACCAGATGATACTGATGATCTACATGTTAAACTGATTCTTGATCCAACAGGTACTAGTCTGCCTTGAGGATGAGTGGTGATTTCTAGAATATTTGAATAACATAAAATTATTAAGCAATCGTCATACTTTATGCTTACTTAAAACTGTAATGGTAGCAGTGTTTGATGTAGCCTGACCAGCTTCATTCGACACTACACATCTGTACTGCTGAGACTGTTGTAAGTTACTCACATAATACATCTGCATATTGGAACCGCTAATATTTCTCCATGGTCCTGTATTAACGCCCCTAGTCTGCCAGTGATATCTAATTGTTCCTCTGCCAATTCCCTCACAATTTAGAGTAGCAGTTGTCCTAACAGTTGTTAACTGATTGGTGGGGTGAGTTGTGATACTGGGACGGCCTGTGAATAAAGCATGACTCCAGATATATTACTTGTCATAATGTGACTCACATACCGTACACATTCACAATAACATTATTAGATGCAACTGATCCAGCCTCATTGCTCACTCTACACCTGTACATGTACTCGCCAATAGTCAGTGTTGCATCAGTAGTGTATGATGCTGCATTATCATCACTAACATTTGTCCAAATACCTCCAAAGCTTCTTCTTTCCCATGAATATACAAGTGTTCCTCTACCACTAGCTATACACATGAGAGTGATACTTCTTCCTCTTTGTACATCACCACCAGTTGGTTGAGTAGTGATTGATGGAGGACCTAACCAAACAAATACAAATTAATATAAATTGCAATGCTAATTGTATAGACTCAAGATTAATTGAGAAATAATATGAAACAATTGAAGAACTGTATCCTTTGTGACACAATCATTTAAAATGCCATTTGTTCTATTTAAAGTGTGCCATCATGTGATTTTGTGTATCATTTTATTCCTCTTAAAATAGAGAGCACTCTAAATTTAATTTGAAGTCAATTGGACAATCAGAGAGGAAGTTATGGAGTGAATTATACAAGGTTAGTTTTATTGTAGTGTAAACATATTATAACTTGGATAGATTACACTTACACAACCGCTATATGGTTGTTTCAATATATATATACATCCATAGCATCACATTCTAAATACTCTATAACTTCAAGTGAGCATTTTAGCAGCCTCTGCACTTATCCTTTAGTGAGCACAACCTTAAGTTAATGGGAACAGAGATAACTGGTCTCTCACATGCTATCATGTAGTTAGATGATGCATTCATGTACTTTTGGAATGTCGATAACAAGGATTGTAGATGATTCTTCAAAGTGATGTTAGCACTACTATTAAAGAGAAACAGTAAGGAGAAGAATTACGTAGGTTGGAGTGGCATATTGCTACTTTTGTATGCCTCGAAGCAGTCATCTCATGCGTGCATGTGCATCTGCACTTGCTCACATGCCAAAAAAACCAGACTTACAGATAACTCCTTCAACTGTAAACATATTAGCATTGTTTATTGTATTATATATCATGAACAATGCTAGCCTGTACAATAAGTTGTGAAATTTGATGTTTGGTTTCACGTAGATCAAGTTCTGCAATTTACAGTTGTATAATGGCTTTGTGGTTGCTCTCATGTAAAAGTAATTTAATATACAGTTTTATATGATTATTTGGTATGGTGTGTAAGTTACAGCAGTTTAGAACTAGTAGATAAAAGCCTCTACAAATTTGGCAGTACATTTTGGCTTGCTGTACATGTAGGATGACTGTCTTTCGTACAAGTTTATATTTGGATATACACTATTGTATGACACAGGTCTCTGAAGGGTTAATAAATAGTATGGAGGTATTAACTTTTGACTAAACTATTTCAATGGATTATCCAATGACAGGTGCTTTGTAAAATACCCATCACCTTAATACAGTGTATATCTAGTAGCTGTGAAGTTAAATGGGTTAAATCTTGAGAACGCTAACAGGAACTACAATAGAACTCAATACAAACAGTTATGTACTAAAAATGAACTTAAACAGGGATATGCTGAAGATCCATGAACTGTCACACACTCCCACTCAATGGAATACAACTAATTATATGCAATATACATGTATACTCGGATGTTATCATTGCTAAAAGCATAAGAATGTTAAGTTCGATTAGGGATCATAGAAAAAGTAAGAAAAAATGGAGACCACCTACACCTGCAGATATACTAGTGTACGTTTAATCCCCACTTCAGTCTATACCCATGGTGGATAATATGACCACTAGTATACAGTATTTGTAGGTATAAGCAACATCCTTTGTTGCCCAAATTTTTTCTATGATCCCTAATTGAACTTAAAATTCCGAATTATTTCTCACACTTGTTTGTTTTACTTTTATGCAATTTTACTTTTATGCAACATAATTATGACCGGTGAATGGGACCAGAGTCAATGTGTTTGTCTGAATGTGCTACCCCAATTATCCATTGCCATCTCAAAAGTAAAGTGGTGATTACGCTTTACTTTAAGCTATGTTCAGCCTGTTACACAGCATTACATAATGAAGAACAGTAGGAGGAGAAGTGCCTCTGTAATTAATCCAATTACTATGCAAAATGTGAATGACTTCTTTTTACAAATATAGAGAAGCCACCATGTGCTACTGTCAATTGAGTTTTTTAGCTTCCAGCAAAAGAATGAAACACAAACGAGGACAAAGGCAAGTCCATGATATGTGCATTGTACTTACTTACTGTGGCATGCCAAAAGGAACCAGTTGGGCTGAAGTAACATTGAACAGCAAAAAAATTCAAATGCATAGCCTTAGTAATTATTAAATCAAGCTAGTCTGAAGGCATCAGACAGGAAGGTAGGTAGTTAGTATTCTAATGAATAACTTTTTAAATTTATTGGATGCACTTCAGGTTGTATTGAAGCACTTTGGGGCTCGGTTATACCCAGCCAATTCTGCCAAGGTGTCAGGAGGTATTGTGATATTATGTTTAGGTCATACTTTCTCCAGAAAAACCCTAATTTCCATGATCCCTACTTAACAGTATAATGTTAACTCATAATGGGGTATACAATTAGATTGATATATAACCACTTTAAAGTAATTATTAATTTCACTAGTTTATCTTTGACAAAGGGAAAATCAGCAGTGAATACATCATATTGCACTTCATTGGATAATTTGGATACACTAGTTCCATTTGTAGCTGCTGGCTAAAACCATCAGCAAGACAACATGATGAAGCCATACTACGATACATTTTGATTATGACAAATCCAATACTTTTATGTCACACAACTTTGCTTTAATGCACAACAAGTTCCACAGGACAAAAACTTAGAAATTCAGTGTTGGGGCTCCTTCAGTGGGCTAAAAATTGGCTTTGAGTGATTATTATATGTGACCTAATTTTAGAAAACCGTCGATATACGCACAATTTTCAAAATGCATTTTATTTGTTCTTTGTTTTCTACAGAGACAGGGGAATGGACTAGCTAAGTTTCAGCTTCATAAGTTAAGCAGGGTTGGAAATACAGCACTAGACAGCCGGACGAGCAAATAAATTGATTAGTACAGAAGCTATCGAGAAAAGAATCTACAGGCGCTCACATAAACCATCATAACGTACTGATAAAACGGTGTGCGGAATTGAATCTTCACTCATTGTGTTCGCCATATATCCACCAAGGTATAGTTTGTGCCCCAGGCATGCTTCTGTGTTCGAGAAGGAAGGAAAATTCACTGAAAAACGATCGTCGGTAAATTCTTTCGTCACCGAAACGTAAACAAACGCCTGTAGCTAACTTCGAAATCCTTTCGTGTATGGAGATGAAACAAAGATTTTTGTACTCCCTATGAACAGGCGAACATGATGATTCCAAAGATTTACCCATTGGAGGCTGAATTCGCCCACCAGTGAGGCGATAAAAACTTGTGTAATTTTATTTCTGGAGCTTGCGTTTTTTACCTATAGTTTTTAATTGCGTTTTATTACAAAAGTACTATTGTGCGTATATCGACGGTTTTCGAAAATTCGGTCACATATTCTGCTTGAAATTACACAGGATATAGAACAGAAGTTAGAAAGAAGGTCACAAATGTTATTGTGGGATCTGTCTGGGTTGTTGGCTTAGCTCAAAAAAAGAATTGTGACTGGGTCTGTGAAAATAGGGTGTGTGGGCATTTAGAAATTGCCTACTTTTTCACACTTTAATGTGCCATGACTTTGTATTTCATTATTTCATGGCCATGAAAATTTCAGCATGTATTAAACATTTAGTTCACTTTAAAATACAAGTTGCAGAATGAAAATATGCTATTCCAACACTGAGATATGATATCGTATGTGTAGTTTGTGCCAATATGCCATATTTTCAGAGGCCCATTATCAATTGATGTCAAACAACACTTCAGCAAGAAATAATTAGCTATATTTCATTGATTTGTCAATATATGTGACTGGAATTTGGAAAAACGATCCAAATCGAACATTAGAAGTTTCGACATAAATGGTTTTAAAGAATTCAAGCCAGCATAACCCTCTAAGGATAGCATGCACGCATATGAAACTTACACTAAAGATGCATTAATCTGTTACCTTTCAGACCACTTCCAGTACTTGTAGCTGCTTGTAGAGTTTCCTGCCAAATAAGACAGAAAATCTGAGCTGTTGGACGAGCGAAGTAGTATCACGAGTGCTCACAAAGGGGTGGAGTGTGGGGGGTGGCAGGGTGGACAAGGGTTAGACTTCAAAATGGATTCAGACCACGATTGGAGTCCAGAGACGAGATTACAGGGTTGTGCTGGCACCTTAATGGTTGATATGTAGCAAAATCCACAGAAAAAGTCTGGCCTACATTATCAGGCTGTCCACCGGTAAATCACTGATTCTTGCTAAGCCTGGCCTTCACAAGGCCTAAAACCGCTATTCGAGCTCTACAGACCCCCATAAAAGACATCTGTTGAAATCAGCCTCGAGTAGATTGAGTGGTACCGAGTGTCCAAACTGTTATTACGATAGTGTAGCTATCCACTGGTGGTGTTAGTTTGATTTTACCTGGTGTGCAATTTGGATCTGTTTTGTAAAATCTGATCACATATGTAATATTAGTATAGGTAATAGGATGGATGGCTATGGTATTTAGGATTAATAGTGTGAGCATTGTAAACAGGGAGGAGTAAAATAGTGCTCGGCCTCACCTCACACTATTTCCTTCCTGTTTACTATGTGAGAACTATTAATCCCAAAGCCATTTGTCCTATTGCAAATTAATCCAATAATTATAGCATGGCAACAGTTATTCAAAAATAACCACTGCAAAGACTAACCACACTTAGAAACCCTTGCCTAGCAACCATTGCTGTAGTGTCAAATGATGTTAACCTAACCATTGCCTAGCAACCATTTCTATAGTCGTGGCAGTGGTGTATATAAATCTATAGTTGTATGTGACTGTTGCTGGGAAAACCGGCTATTTAAAGTATTGAGAAGCGTCAGTTTTAAATATTCAAAGTTGTAGCTGGCCAATTGTGGTTGCTACACATGCCAAATTTTCACACATTTTACAACAATTTCTTACCTTCCTGATCATCCAGTGAAGAAGTAGTCAACAGCTAAGTTTCCCACCATTTTAGATAGTTTTTAAACCTAGGTTGTCTGTATCAGGCGAGCTCCAGAAGGGTGGGAGACGGTGGCAATGGAAGGCGGGCAAGAATGCCGCAAGATGGTGTTCAAAAATTGAAAAGAAATGTGTTGGGGTGAATTATGCCAAGTCATGGGCCATTCAGGGCTCAGAACTGGCTAAAATGAAAGGAAACTTACAGCACAGGTCATTGTCCAGCACCACGGAGCTGTACAGCCACACACAGCCATCTCCTGTTTGACCAGGGTTCCATCAAGACCCCAGACCACTCGTACGGCTCGCCACTGTGCTTTAAAAAAGCAGCCAGCAAAAACAGATACTTTACTCTGGTCGATTGTGACAGTGAAACTTGATAGTGCAGTCATTAAGCTTTGTGTTTTGTGTGAAAAATCAAACTTTCTGTCTTGGACGATAAGAACGGTTTTCATAGATCCCGTCACAAATATTAAGAAATGATTATTCGCATGTGATCATTTATATGGTGACATGTGAGGATAGGTATAAAAACCGGAATCGAAACGGGAAAAGAAATGAAACGAAATCAGCCTACAGTCTAGTGGAGGACAGTCACTATATTATGCACAGTTACATTATAACATATGCACGCACTACCTGTTTATGTATCAAGCAAGACTCCAGGTGGAAGATTTCTCTGCACGGCGTTTATCGATTAGAGATATTAAATGCCTGCTCCTATCCGAGGGTCTGGGGACCCGCTGGGGACTCTACAATAGAAAAGTAGTGGGCTTGGGTAGGTGAGCGTTGATTGTCCCTTGACCACTTACATAAGAGGTGTGCCATAATAGCCACAGACGGCTTCATCCCTCTCTTAAAGGCATGGCTTCATGCAGCCAATCATTACCGTAAACGATTTGTAATGATCAAGTAGTTATTGCTCTTATGAAAGTGGTCAAGGAACAACCAACGCTCATCTACCCAAGCACAGAACTTTTCTATTGTAGAGTCCCCAGCAGGTCCCAAGACCCTCGGATAGGAGCAGGCGTTTAATATCTCTAATTGATAAGCGCCGTGCAGAGAAATCTTCCACCTGGAGTCTTGCTTGATGCATAAACAGGTAGTGCGTGCATATATTATAGTGTAACTGTGCATAATATAGTGATTGTCCTCCACTAGACTGTAGGCTGATTTTGTTTCATTTCGTTTCTTTTCCGGTTTTTATAACTATCCGACATGTGATCATTTATATGGTGACACGTGATTAACTGTCAGTAATTAATGAAACGAAGATGACGCTAATGAAAGAAACAAAAGGAAAGGACTATGGCAATAAAGTGAACAGTAGTGACAGAATTAGGCAACCACTAATAATTGGTGAAGATTTACTAATTCCACGGTGAATTGCCGTAAGCACAAGATTTTGTACAGATTTGTGGCTTACTCCAGGTACTTCTATTTTGTTACAATCACTTTCTATCACAGTATTGCTGTGATAATCCTTTCAGAAAGTATATTATAGCATCTCTTTCTTAATAATACAAAGCCACAAAGCTGTTTCTGGGTATTTGTAGATTTCTTGGTAGTGGCCGTCTAAATTTCAATGAAACCTTAGACCGATTATTTGACTAATTTTGTTAGAGCTGAGCGAATATTCAAATACAGTAAACCACTATTTGTTTGAGCCCTAGTTAAGATTTAAGTAACAGGGGTCATGTGGGCATTCTTATTATGTATATCATTTTGATTCATGGCATTAAAATAGCTTTAACTACCACAGTAGGTTTAAACTGTATCCCTTAAAGCACAATTCAAGGTGACATGGCAGCATCCTGACTGTGTCCAACATTAATTTTCTAGAATAGCTAAGAATGTGACAGTGCAGTGTTCATAGTTGTACTCCACATAGAAGGCCTATGAATTTTGGGAAGGATGAAATTTTCTTCTCCCTCCTCTCTGGTTAGTCTGGTATCAGCCTTCAAAAATTTCTTACCTCTCTAAGCTCCAATAAGGTATATATAGTAAAAAAGATATTGAACCCTACACAGCAACTAAATCATCCACTATCACTAGAGTTGGTATGTATTTTACTGCATGCATAAATAATATTATGTAGCAGCATTAAAACACAGTAAAACAAGAAGTGTTATATCATTACTGTGCTCAAGATACCATGCACAATAGGGATATATCACTTCTTATTGATTTAATTTGATATATATTATTGTGCACTAACCCAACTTGACTCAGTACTTTTTTATCCACCCCAAAAACACCTTCGCTGTAAAAAAGGCACGCCAAAGAAACTACAAGTACCTGGAACCCAATGTAAAAAAGAAAAAGAAAAATCAGCTTAGCTGAAGTGAAAAGTAACTGGTAACTGAAAGAGCTGATATCTGAAGCGGCCAAGAATACAATTACTAAAGTTTAATCCATGCAAGAACACCTTGGCTATAAAACAGGTGTATACATGAAAGTAACTGGCAACTGAAATGGCTGATATCTGAAGCGGCCAACAATGAATGGTCATATACAACTAATTCAAAAATTTAACACTGAACTTTTATAATTCAGCTGTGTTCTATATTCACTATTGCTGCATCGTAAAGTAATTTCTTTTAACTCTAATTGGCTGGTAATTTGGCCACCTTTTTTAATAGTCAGTATAATAGAGCAAAAAAAGGCGGCCAAATTACTAGCCAATTAGAGTTAAAAGAAATTACTTTACGATGCAGCAAGAGTGAATATAGAACACAGCCGAATTATAAAGGTTCAGTGTTAAATTTTTGAATTAGTTGTATATGACCATTCATTCTTGGCCGCTTCAGATATCAACCATTTCAGTTGCCAGTTACTTTCATGTACACACCTGTTTTATAGCCAAGGTGTTCTTTCATGGATTAAACTTTAGTAATTGTATTCTTGACCGCTTCAGATATCAGCTCTTTCAGTTACCAGTTACTTTTCACTTCAGCTAAGCTGATTTTTCTTTTTGTTTTTTACATTGGGTTCCAGGTACTTGTAGTTTCTTGGGCGCGACTTTTTTACAGCGAAGGTATTTTTGGGGTGGATATCACTCATTTTTGTCAGTGATAGACTCTACATTTGGTTTAAAAGGTAATTTTTTGGAAATGAGCAATTAACATTAATGCAGAATATTATCTTGGAGAGTCAGTAAAATCCATACATAATAATGACTGTAAATTCGGAAGTATGAATTTACGGTGTAGTATGACTGTTCTATTAGAGTAAATTTATCTTTACTGCCTGCACGTCATGAATATCTCATATCTGTGCATATTAAATGCTTCAGACACCTAATTAAACTTGCAAGTGCCTAATTAGTTCACAGTTGCTACACAGCTATAAATACATTTGTAATTGTTATCATCATAATCATTTATCATGTTATAACCATTTTTTAATATTTGGTCACAACTTCAGGATTAGAGCAGCAGAGAAAGGAATAGAGGACTCAACCATCAAGACTTGTATATGGGAGATGGAACAGTATTGCGATGGACAATGCCGGTACTAACCCCTCAAGGGTGTTGCAGTACAGTATAGATGCAAGACCAGAGCCTCGATCGTCACCTTTTGACTGTGGTCACAACTTCAGGATTGGAGCAGCAGAGAAAGGAATGGAGGACTCAATCATCATAACTCGAGGAGACGGAATAGTATTGCCATGGACAATGCCAGCACTAACCCCTCAAGGATGTCACAGTACAGTATCGATACAACCACTCCAACCAGTGCATAAGACCAGAGCTCGATCATCACCTTTTGACTAAAATTTTTATACTTGATGAAGCAATTAAAACAAAAAAGTTGTAGTACTTGTACTTTCCTGAGGGAACATGTCCCCATAGTCCCAGACTCCCTTGCCTGTTCAGCAGAATAATAGGATTGAGCCTTACTACCACTTTCACCTTTATTCTTGGCCTGAATGTACATATCGGCAACATAATACAGTAGCTGTAGATAATGCTAGTTAATGCCCCTATAGGGGTGGGAATTTTTCCCTACTATCATACTATCATAGTAGTTCTTCTTGTAGTTCTTCTCGCAGTTCTTTGCCTGGCCATCATCAACTGCTGTCCATCAACTGCTGTCAAAACATTAGTCTCGTCCCCCAGACCCTTCCTCAAGCATGCTTATCACACCAGAATCCACCAGATTGACAACTAACACGTGATCTATTTAGGGGAAATCTCGTGGAAAGTCCCTAATTACCTTAAGCGGACACTCATGATACGTGGTTTTAAATTGAATGGTTTAAGAATGTAACTGGATGGTGAGGCGTACTTTAATCGGCTCGACTTTACTGAGAAACTTGAGCCCCTCGTGAGAAACTACATCGCTTGAGCAACGCTTGAAAAAGTAAGAGTTAAGAATACTGAGGGACTCTATGATATATGCCGGTCTTGAATGCTAACGAAACTAGGAGTGAAGTTTGTGCAACGTGTCACATCGCCACACACTGATTCACTGTGTTTGTGCGATAGGGTTTTTGGACCTGTCCACCAGATGTTGAAAGGAAATTCATTCCACCACATGTTGAAAGGAAATTCATTCCAACTTGTGAAGTTATTGGTATACTCATTGTTGGGGTCCATGGGGACATCGATGATCATTTACCAGTCAGCTGTAAGTAACGTCACAACAGAAGGAAAGGAACCATTTCCATACCCCTATGGCATACTGATTTTCCAGGTCAGTTTATGTACACCCAACCACAGAAATGTAGAACTTTGGTTGCAGGTGGAAAATAAACACCTTTTTACTCAGTTACAAGAGATTCACCCAGCTGGGATAAAATGTTGAAGTGAATGTCATTAGTACCTACTTGCGGTTCATCAGGTATTGGACAATTCCAAGTGTCCAGATTATGCAGTTGTCCTCATGTTCAAGTTTACACATTTAGGCAAGTTCCACAACATCCTATAATCTATTACTATATCAGTGTGGAATAATGCTTATATAATATTTTTCATATTCCAGGCTTTAGGTATGTGTATTGTATTTAACACCTGCTTGTTGGTGTTTTTGCAGGCCATCTGGTCATACTGGTTTATCCACTAGCAATTGAATGTGATCATGGTACATATGTAAGTTGAGACTATGCAGGAACAAAGATACTGGTGTCATGAATTTCAGGTCAGTTGACATTCAGAGGAATTGTATTATTGCAATTGTTCTTTTTGTAGTTATCAATTATCAGTGACCAGTTTGTGATAGCGTACTTTTGTTTGACTAACGACCAAATGTTCTGGTTTACATGCTTACCCAACAATTATGTTACTCACTTAACCTGCATATGGGATATATATTTTTAGTTCATTTTGATTATTCATCCTTTATTGGTACAGCCTGGCATATTGATTTTTTGCACATTCTCTTTTTAATTCAGTTCCTGCTGGATTGTTTTGTCAGATATCGAAAAAGATGTCTTTGGTGTTGCGACCGGTGCTCCAGGTCAGTTTACATGTGTGTTTAATTTAAGGTTGACTTCAGTGCCTGCTTATTCTTTTACAGGTCTCGGTATTGAGTGTCATGAATTTCAGGTCAGTTCACGTACAGAAGAATTGTATTATTGCAATTGTTGTTTTTGCAGTTATCAATTAGTGCTGATGGGTTCGAACAAGTATCCAGTGTAGACTGTAGTGGCATCAAGGGTGTTAATTTCCAAGTCAGTTTACATGTTGTGGTGTTAGTGATTTTTTCCTAGTACCCAGATATTAAGTGTATTGTATTTAATGCCCACCTGTTATGTTTTTAAATTATGGTATATCAGTGTAGACAGTGCAACAGTAAGCCTTCTGTGTTGTAGTAACTATTTGTTTCATAATATTATGCTGTTGTCCCGGAATGGCACAATTTTTGGGCAACCAGTGTGAAGTCCAGTGGTACAAACATTGTATTATGACCAAGTTGTGATAGTGTACTTTTGTTTGACTAATGTCCTAATGTTCTGGTTTGACTAATGTCCTAATGTTCTGGTTTAACATGCTTACCCAACAGTTATGTTATTCATTCACTTAGCCTGGGATATAATTTTTGTTCATTTTGATTATCCATGCTATTATTGACACAGCCCGGCATATTGATTTTTTGTACATTCTCTTTTAATTCAGTGCCTGCTGGATTAGCTATGTCATCAGATATCAAAACAAGTGTTTTTGGTGTTGCGATCGATGTTCCAGGTCAGTTGCATGAGTGTTTAATTTAAGGTTAACTTCAGTGCCTGCTTATTCTTTTACAGGTCTCAGTATTGTCATGCTGACATACAAGAAATCATCACTATTGTTGGAACTATTTTTAGTCAAGTCTTGATGTGATGTTAATTAACGTTGTTACACATTGTTGTATGTTTACCATATGGCAAGAAATTATCATGGCCATCATGAAATTTGAATATTGTGTAAGTTGTGTGGACCAACCCCAACTCATACATGGTCACTGGCAAACCACGAACCACATTCGAGCCACAACACCACCAACCACATTCGAGCAATCCATTACAAAATTTTGTTGCACCATTTGTGTGTGCATAATACTTAATGAAAGCCACAACACAAGCTACATGGTACACACTACATAGAGGTGGTAACCCCAAAAGGCTTGTTACCTTTTGTATTCACCTTATCGGCCTTTGTGGTTAATCTATTAAAAATTACATGTAAATAGAGAATTGAAGAGTATGCTTAAAGCACCTTCGCTAGTGATTTTGTTCTTCAAACCATAAGACAACTGGCGATTTATAAACGCTCGCATGGGGTGTGGTACTAAATGGAATTTAACTTAAAACGCCATCCCTAGGGAACTTACGGTTCAGCACGCTGTCACAACTTGTTTATCAGGCATTAGAGTTTGTGTCCACGTCGTGTCTTTAAAAGTTGTTGTAGGGATTAGAGGTTGATTGAAGAAAATACGCGTATAGGCAAACCAGGATTCGATAATGTCAGTGCTAGATGGACTATACAAACACGGCTATGTTGACTGGTTGACTGGTATAACGTGACAGTAGTTGTAACATAAGGTAGAGAAATAAAGTGAAATACGCCTATTTTTATTTTGCGATGGTTACTTTTTTATTTTAGCGAGGTCGCAAGAAAACTATGATGATGATAACGACTCAGTCCTAAAGATTTTTTATCACGTAACGCAATACAAATCTATTGAGAGATGTTGCGTAATTTATGACTAATATTGCGAAACCGGCCCTACACGTAAATAACTCACAGTAGTGGCCGCGCGTCTTTTAATTGGGCGTGCGCTTTGTAGTTTCTTGGCCGCGCGACTCACTACCGTGAGTCTTGATTAATGTGGTATGGTCCCTAGACTAGTTGAAAATTCCAATTTTTATGTACTTTTCGTTACCTTTTATTAAATAAAATTATTGTGACTAGTGAAACCCACTCATCCCACAAGAAATGGAACTGCGGCCCAGCTATCAATTATCATCTGAAAAGCAAAGTATCCATTATGCTGAGTTGTTAGCTACAGTATGTTCAACCCATTACACAGCATTACAAATCAAGAACTGTTCGAAAAGCACCACTGGAATTACAACTTATTTTCATGCCATAGATAAATTGAAATGTGAGCTGGTAATTGTCTTTGGTTTGTATAGATGTTTCATATTGTTATCAATGGTTGTCAAAGTTTTCATAAAACTAGTCTTCACTGACCCTCCAGGCCACACCATGACAATGCCTATCGTCTGCAACAATTGGTGAGCCTGATGAATATAAGTCTTCTCCTAATCTCGATGAATGCTTAACTCGGTATGTATTGGCAGCAAATTCCTCAAATAAAGATGATGCTAATGATCAGACTTTTCTTAAGGCTGCATCAAATATGCCAGCTTAATAAAAATCATAATAGGATGGAGTGCTGTGCCAGCATAATACTAACATATCAGGCAGATATTTCAAACTATTTAGCTTAATTACAGTCACTGGAGCTGCAATAGAGTATTCATATGCTCTCCTTAGACCAATACACTCCAATATAACATTCTCTTTGTGGAGCAATACTCTAATAGAGCATTTATTGATTAAAATGTTCCAAGATAATTGTAAGAAATGTTGCTAACCTAGGAGCATAATGCAAGCATAATATCACTGAAGAGCATAATACTATAGGTGGAAATACTGGGAAATTCCTGAAAGTATTTTGGACATGTTTGATCCAGGCCTACTTTTCAGGTCTACTCAAAGCCTACAGGTTTAATGATCTTGCAGCTAGAAGTATAATCATCTCCTTCCAAAATTGTCATAGCAATTTCTCACAGTATACATAATATGTATACGTATGATGATAGCCATCAAGCCTAGGCATTGCTTTTCAAAGTTTTGCTTGTGGAAGAAGTTCCAGTTAGCACTTATACTCTGTAAGATTTGCAGTATAAATGGAGTAAATTTGACCTATGAGTAAAGGGAGTAGGTCAGCTAACAACAGTGGTCTAGTTGACTATCAACAGCAGTTCAGTGGTGCAATTTTCAGGGGTTAGGTGTGAAGGTCCCTGGTTCAAACCAAGAACATCTTGTGTACATTTTAAAGTCTATATAACTATCCCATTATAATTTTTTAACTGTGCAACTTAGATTTTTACACTGTAAGTATCACTGTGATTTCTTTTAAACAATAAATTATTATAATGGTTCACCAGTACACAAACTGATTTTAAATTATTCACATAAGAACTTACCTGTTGGCATGACAACATATAGCTTTTTTTAAATTTAAAATTATGCACAGCTCTGTTAATTATATCAGATCTAGTGCAAATCTAGATTTGGTATGTGAAATTTCAAAGCAATGAAGCTGTGCATTTATGATTTACTGCACATTTATTATTTTGTAAAGTATGCAAAGAGATTAAAAAGAAAAATCCCAGCACAGGAAATGCAATGAAAATTTGAAAATTTTAAATAAAACTTTGTGGGTTCATATTTGTCGAATTCATAAGGCGATGTTGCTAAAATACAGTGCCGAAAGTAGAGAATGTTTGCGGAATAACAATTTTGAGAAGGGGCACAGAAACTATGCATGAAAATGAGAGCCAGAATATCAGTGTAATCTTGAGGGTGTTCAATTATAATTTGCATGCAGAACAGAAGATATCTCTAAAAAGCTGGTAGCATAAAACCAGAATAAAAGATCTTGAAACCGTAATAGAATGGGCAATTTCTGTGCCCTCATAAAACTATATATCACTAAAGAGTGTTATTATTGTTCTACTATAGTATCTCCATTTTAAGCAATAATTATTTTCGTGTTGGATTATAGTAGTATTGTCAGATGCAAAAAATACACTTGTAACTTTTCTGTGGATTCTGTAATCATTTCAATATGGGAATAATAGAGGTGACAAAATAGTCGGTAAAATTGCAGAAATATTAGAGATTTGAAAGCGTGATGTATCTAAGCATAATACACACCTAACAGTACAATACATTGATTGAGCACAAATATTATGTTTGTATCTTCCTCAACAAGTGTGAAAGTGGTTATCATTAAGTGCGGTAGTACTTAATAACTAGGGTTTGGTAAGAAATCATATTGCTTCATAATTTTTCACACATTATGTAAACATCTTTGCTCAATAAATTACCTGGAATGCATTATTACAGCTATAATGATGCTGTACCTGCATTAAATGAAGTGAAAAAGTCGAATGTTTCAATACCAAGACGCACGGTAGTGTGTCGTGCGGCCCAAGAAGCCGGCGCGCCACACCGTGAGTATATTGACAGGAAGAACGAAAACGTCATTTTCACACCTTTGTATCTCGGTGATCACTTATCTGATTGGAACCAAATTTGCTACACAGTTGCCCGCCAGCCAAGGGAGTCTACATTCCAAATATGAAGGAAATCGCTCCAGCCATTTCCGAGATACGAGCTGCCAAAGTTAGGTTTTTTTTCTTGGTTTTTTTTTTTCTTCTTCTTCGTCTTTTCGCACACTGCCAAAAATTGCTATAAAACGCAAACGCGTGCTCCGATCGCCTTGAAATTTGGCACACAGAAAGGGAGTCCAAAGGCGCATCCTAGCATCAAATTTGGTGCAAATCCGATGAATGGTTCAGGAGTTATGACCGATTATTCGCGTAAAACAAGATCGATTTGTTGTCACGCCTACAGGGTAAACCGCTTCATGGAATGAGCTGAAAATTGCTATGTAGATGGAGTAACCATTGTAGGAGTGCCTTTTGGTAGTTTGAAAGGAATCGAGATTAAGACCACAGAGATATGACACAAAACCCAACCTGTGTCACAATTACGCGATCGATTTTTAGTAATAAAAAAGTATTAGTTTTCACGCCTACTAGGCAAACCGCTAAGAGCAATGAGCTGAAAATCGGTGTATAGCTGGAATAATCTTCATAGAAAGTCCTTGCAGTAGTATAGAAGAATGGGATTACAAACCACTGAGTTATGATTCGAAAGCCAACTCAGTGTAGCAAATGCGAGATCGAGATACTCTAATAGAACAGTCACCCTAATAGAGCATTCGGCTAATTTATTTATTCCATTATAGAATTTTATTACATCACAAGTTATTCTGTATGGAGTTCAGCTGCAAATAGTTAATCTTATAGACAGTTCAGCAAGAAGACAGTCACCATGTGGAGAGTTAAGCAATATATCACTATAGAGATTCAGAACATTACAAGTCACACTGAAGAAAGTTCAGCTATAAACAAGTCATGCACTGTGTAGAGAATTCAGCTACAATTAAGTCACTCTCTAGAGAATTCTGTTACGCAGAATTCAGCTACACACATGTCACTGTGGAGAGAGTTCAGCTACAAACAAATTACCCTTTAGAGTGATCAGCTACAAACAAAACACTTTGCAGGGTGTTCAGCTGCAACAAATCAACCTTTAGAGCGATCAGCAATGAACAAATCAACACAAATCTACCTGTAGAGAGATAAGCTAGAAACAAATCACCCTGTAGAGAGTTCAGCTACAAAAAATCACCCTGTAGAGACATCAGCTAGAAACTAGACACAATGTAAGGAGTTCAGCTACAAGCAATCACCCTGTAGAGAGTTCAGCTAAAACAAATCAACCTGCAGAGAGATCAGCTACAGACAAATCACCTTATAGAGAGTTCAGCTACAAACAGATTACATGTAGAGAGATCGGCTACAAACAAATCAACCTGCAGAGAGATCAGCTACACACAAATCAAACTTGTAGAGAGATCAGCTACAAACAAATCACCCTGTAGGGAGATCAGCTAGAAACTACACACAATGTAAGGAGTTCGCCTACAAACAAATCACCCTGTAGAGAGTTCAGCTAAAACAAATCAATCTGCAGAGAGATCAGCTACGCACAAATTACCTTATAGATAGTTCAGCTACAAACAAATTACCTTGTAGAGAGATCGGCTACAAACAAATCACCCTGCAGAGAGAACAGCTACAAACTAGACACAAAGTAAGGAGTTCAGCTACAAGCAAATTACCCTGTAGAGAGTTCATCTACAAACAAATCAACCTGTAGAGCAATCAGCTAGAAACAAATCACCCTGAAGAGAGGTCAGCTACAAAAATATCACCCTGTAGAGAGATCGGCTACAAACAAATCAACCTGCAGAGAGATCAGCTACACACAAATCAACATGTAGAGAGTTCAGCTACAAACAAATTACCCTCTAGAGAGATCGGCTACAAACAAATCAGCCTGTAGAGAGTTCAGCTAAAACAAATCAACCTGCAGAGAGATCAACTACAAACAAATCACCTTATAGAGAGTTCAGCTACAAACAAATTACCCTATAGAGAGATCGGCTACAAACAAATCAACCCGCAGAGAGATCAGCTACACACAAATCAACTTGTAGAGAGATCAATTACAAACAAATCACCCTGTAGAGAGATCAGCTGGAAACTACACACAATGTAAGGAGTTCAGCTACAAATAAATCACCTTATAGAGAGTTCAGCTACAAACAAATCACTCTGTAGAGAGATCAGCTAGAAACTGGACACAATGTAAGGAGTTCAGCTACAAGCAAATCACCCTTTAGTGAGTTCAGCTACAAACAAATCAACCTGCAGTGAGATCACCTACAAAAAAGCACCTTGTACAGAGTTCAGCTACAAACAAATTACCCTGTAGAGAGATCGGCTACAAACAAATCGACCAGTAGAAAGATCAGCTACACACAAATCAACTTGTAGAGAGATCAGCTACAAACAAATCACCCTGTAGAGAGATCAGCTAGAAACTAGTCACAATGTAAGGAGTTCAGCTACAAGTAAATCACCCTGTAGAGAGTTCAGCTAAAACAAATCAACCTGCAGAGAGATCAGCTACAAATAAATCACTTTATAGACAGTTCAGCTATAAACAAATTACCTTGTAGAGAGATCGGCTGCAAATTAATCAACCTGCAGAGAGATCAGCTACACACAAATCACCTTATAGATAGTTCAGCTACAAACAAATTACCTTGTAGAGAGATCGGCTACAAACAAATCACCCTGCAGAGAGAACAGCTACAAACTAGAAACAAAGTAAGGAGTTCAGCTACAAGCAAATTACCCTGTAGAGAGTTCATCTACAAACAAATCAACCTGTAGAGCAATCAGCTAGAAACAAATTACCCTGAAGAGAGGTCAGCTACAAAAATATCACCCTGTAGAGAGATCGGCTACAAACAAATCAACCTGCAGAGAGATCAGCTACACACAATTCAACTTGTAGAGAGATCAGCTACAAACAAATCACCCTGTAGAGAGATCAGCTACAAACTAGACACAATGTAAGGAGTTCAGCTACAAGCAAATCACCCTGTAGAGAGTTCAGCTACAAACAAACCAACCTGTAGAGCAATCAGCTAGAAACAAATTACCCTGAAGAGAGGTCAGCTACAAAAATATCACCCTGCAGAGAGATCAGCTACACACAAATCAACATGTAGAGAGTTCAGCTACAAACAAATTACCCTCTAGAGAGATCGGCTACAAACAAATCAGCCTGTAGAGAGTTCAGCTAAAACAAATCAACCTGCAGAGAGATCAACTACAAACAAATCACCTTATAGAGAGTTCAGCTACAAACAAATTACCCTATAGAGAGATAGGCTACAAACAAATCAACCTGCAGAGAGATCAGCTACAAACAAATCACCCTGTAGAGAGATCAGTTAGAAACTACACACAATGTAAGGAGTTCAGCTACAAATAAATCACCCTGTAGAGAGTTCAGCTAAAACAAATCAACCTGTAGAAAGATCAGCTACACACAAATCAACTTGTATAGAGATCAGCTACAAACAAATCAACCTGTAGAGAGATCAGCTAGAAACTAGACACAATGTAAGGAGTTCAGCTACAAGCAAATCACCCTTTAGACAGTTCAGCTACAAACAAATTACCTTGTAGAGAGATCGGCTGCAAATTAATCAACCTGCAGAGAGATCAGCTACGCACAAATCAACTTGTTGAGAGATCAGCTACAAACAAATCACCCTGTAGAGAGATCAGCTAGAAACTAGACACAATGTAAGGAGTTCAGCTACAAACAAATTACCTTGTAGAGAGATCAGCTACAAACAAATCACCCTGCAGAGAGATCAGCTACACACAAATCAACTTGTATAGAGATCAGCTACAAACAAATCACCCTGTGGAGAGATCAGCTAGAAACTAGACACAATGTAAGGAGTTCAGCTACAAGCAAATCACCCTTTAGTGAGTTCAACTACAAACAAATCAACCTGCAGTGAGATCACCTCCAAAAAAGCACCTTGTACAGAGTTCAACTACAAACAAATTACCCTGTAGAGAGATCGGCTACAAACAAATCAACCTGTAGAAAGATCAGCTACACACAAATCAACTTGTAGAGAGATCAGCTACAAACAAATCACCCTGTAGAGAGATCAGCTAGAAACTAGACACAATGTAAGGAGTTCAGCTACAAGTAAATCACCCGGTAGAGAGTTCAGCTAAAACAAATCAACCTGCGGAGAGATGAGCTACAAATAAATCACTTTATAGAAAGTTCAGCTACAAACAAATTACCTTGTAGAGAGATCGGCTGCAAATTAATCAACCTGCAGAGAGATCAGCTATGCACAAATCAACTTGTAGAGAGATCAGCTACAAACAAATCACCCTGTAGAGAGATCAGCTAGAAACTAGATACAATGCAAGGAGTTCAGCTACAAGCAAAATCACCCTTTAGTGAGTTCAGCTACAGACAAATCAACCTGCAGTGAGATCACCCACAAAAACGCACTTGTACAGAGTTCAGTTACAAACAGATTACCCTGTAGAGAGATCAGGTAGAAGAATTCACCTCGTAGAGAGTTCAGCAACTAGGGACCCGCCGATTATGCTCATAATTTTACCTATTATGCTATGCTGCACTGCTCAAAAATTTACCTATTATGCTTAAATTTATGCTCAATACTTACCCATTATGCTCAAATTATGCCCAATTATTTATGCCTCAGTTCTCATGCCCTGCTAATAATTTCCAATTTATGGATAAATAATAAGTGGCTGAAGCACAAACTTACTTGTCAAAATGCATATCACAGAAAACATCGATATACTGTAATAGAACAGTCAGCTATGTGAATGTTCTATTAGAGTTACTGACTGTTCTATTAGAGTATATCGATCTTTTCTGTGATAGCTATTTTGATAAGCAAGAATTCATACTATTACACAAATATTCTACCTATTATGCTACCGTTATGCTCAATGCTTTCAGACACCTATTAGGCTCATAATTATGCCAGCATAATCGGCGGGTCCCTATCAGCAACAAAGAAACCACCATGTAGAGAGTTCAGCTGCAAACAAATCACCCAATAGAAAGATCAGCTAGAAGAAGTTACCTTGTAGAGAGATCAGTTACAAAGAAACCATCATATAGAGAGTTCAGCTACAAAGAAATTACCCCATAGAGAGTTCAGCTAGAAGAAGTCACCTTGTAAAGAGTTCAGCTACAAAGAAACCATCATGTGCAGAGTTCAGCTACAAAGAAACCACCTGTACAGAATTCAACTACAAACAAATCACCCTGTATAGAGATCAGCTAGAAGAAGTTACCTTGTAGATAGTTCAGCTACAACAATTCACCCTGTAGAAAGATCAGCTAGAAGAAGTCACCTTGTAGAGTGTTCAGTTACAAAGAAACCATCATGTAGAGAGTTCAGCTGCAAACAAATCACTCTGTAGAGAATTCAGCTACAATGAAACCGCCATGTAGAGAGTTCAGCCTCATACAAACCACCTTGTAGAGAATTCAACTACAACAAATCACCCTGTAGAGAAGAAGTTACCTTGTAGAGAGTTCAGCTACAAAGAAACCATCATGTAGGGAGTTTAGCTACAAAGAAACCATCATGTAGGGAGTTCAGCTACAAAGAAACCACCATGTAGAGAGTTTAGCTGCAAACAAATCACCTGTAGAGAGTTCAGCTAGAAACAAATCACCCCCTAGAGAGATAAGCTGGACGAAGTCACCTTGTAGAGAGTTCAGCTACAAAGAAACCATCATGTAGAGAGTTCAGCTAGACGAAGTCACTTATAGAGAGTTCAGCTACAAAGAAACCATCATGTAGAGAGTTCGGCTACAAAGACACCACCATGTAGAGAGTTTAGCTTCAAACAAATCATCTGTAGAGAGTTCAACTAGAAACAAAATACCCTGTAGAAAGACCAGCTAGAAGAGATTACCTTGTAGAGAGCCTGTATATAGTTCAGCTACATTTCAAGTCACCCAGTAGAGAGATCAGCTGCAAAAAAATATCCTGTGGGGCATAATGGGCATGTAATAAATATATGTATATAATTTGTATAATTACTAATAAAATCAAAAATAATTGAAGTACTAAAATTCTTCTTTAAGTTCTTTTCTTCTTCCTGTAGTAAAGAAAAAAACACATGGGTTAAAAAAGCCCCAAAGCCAGCCATAGGCCGGCTTTGCAATATACAAATACACAAAAAGAAGTGATATCTAATCAAAAACAGCCAAGCTGTAAAAAAAGGTGCGGCCCCCAAAGGCCATGGTGAAAAAAGATGTGAAATCCAAGGTGGCGGCCAAGAAATGGCTGTGATGGTAGGTTAATGGTTACATTTTAATAACAACAATTCAGGTGAATTTTGTGCCGCTTGGTCTTGGCACCAAATTCACCTGAATTGTTGTTATTAAAATGTAACCATTAACCTACCATCACAGCCATTTCTTGGCCGCCACCTTGGATTTCACATCTTTTTTCACCATGGCCTTTGGGGGCCGCACTTTTTTTTACAGCTTGGCTGTTTTTGATTAGATTATAGTATAGTGAATTTTAAAGGTTTCCAGGTTCACCTGCATTTTGTCTGCCTGCCTGCCATAAGACCCAGTGTACAGCTCCAGAAACTTCAAACAGCCAAAGTAGTAATGGCAGATTCAGAAAATAATTGTGTTGATGTCCACCATGCTGTTCTGTTTAGGCAGGGGTCTATTATGCTTTTGAATCCTCCAATTATTCTTTCTCCCAATTCTTTTTAAGTTAGCCTATTATTCCCAAAATTATTCCTGGAATTTGTGCAAAAGCAAGCATATTAGCTAAAGTTTTACATAAGTGACTGAAGTAACTGCTCTATTAGAGTAAGTGACTGCTCTATTAGAGTATCGTGATCTTTTCAACCGTTTATATGCTTGCACTATTCTAGTGTTGTATCCAAAAGATTTTTGCATTACACTACAAGAAATACTTATGATTTTGCACTAATTATTCCTAGAATTTATTCAATTATTCCGGAATATTCCTTAATTCTTTCCACTAACTATTATTCCTGAAATTATTCCGGCATAATAGACGCGTCCCCAGTTCTATTTACTTGTATCATTCATTGGCCTTCCTTCTTCCCAAAAGATAGTCAATAGTTGTGGTTTGTGTCACTATCTATGAACGCATTATTTTTGCACATAATTTTATGAAGTGTGAACATGTATACCCTCACAAGACGAGAGTTAACGGTCATAGTAGTTGAGGATTCGTTATCTCTAGCTTTCATTAAAGCTGTGAAGTTGCTTTGTGATCTTACCAGTTTAGTTTTAGTGAGGTAATCAGCCGTGCTTTTAAAAGGAGTGAATAAAAAAGCTAAAACAAAACAACTGGTTGAAAAATAAAGAATGTAGCTAACAAAAACATGGTAAAATATCAAGAAAATCCATGAAGTTATGAGCTCTATTGTAGTGTTGATATTCTTTTGAAAGAATGTGATTGTGCACAATATAGCTAACTATCTAGCTAGACATAAAAAGTGAACAAACTAGCTAATGAAAAAATGATTTAAAAGGAAAATTAGTAGGGATTGGTATAATACACATGCTATAAAAGTAAAGAAACAAGCTTACAGAGTGTTACAGCTAAAATGAGATTCAAGCAATGAAAAGTGAGGAAACAAAATGAAGAAGATTAGATGGCTACTAGCTAAAATGTTATCAGATTTAGCAAAATCAACCATATGGGTGCAAGAGCCAAAAATGAGATAACGCCAGAATGAAGTTGTTGTACTATCAGGCTAACAATTTCCATATCAAACTTGTTTTAACTTGCCGAGTCTGTTTTTGATAGACTGCTTTCTGGTAGCCTGTATAACCACTCCAGACATCTGTACAGGTCTGAGAGCACCAACTTTGGGGGTTCATACACTCTGAACAGACAAGCAAGGAACTAAATATGTAATGTATGTCTGTTTAGTAAGATTTCAGGTTATTGCTTGCCACTGACATGCTCTTTCTTCTTGGTTTGGTGCCTTAAATTACCATCCTCATCCATTTTATAGTCTATCTCTTGCCCACGTTGTCACCCCTCACCCTCCACCTCTTTTTGAGGACTCATGATACAGCAACACTGGTGAAAAACCTATCTAAAATGACAAAAAAACTCTGCAAGGATTACCTTGGCTACCAGGTGCTCTTAAAGGTTGTAAATTGCTCCATCTTTGGTGAAAAATCCATACATGTATCTGCCAAGGCTGGCGTGTAACAATGCCTTAGTTTATTAAAATATATGGTTGGTTGACGGTTGATTTTTCAAAATCCAGTCACAGATGAGACACATTTTAATCCATATTGGCTAATTTGATATAACTAGTCTATTTCAAGATGTTAGCTATAATAGAGATTAAAATGTGTCACATTTTAGTTAGTAGCTATCTAATCTTGTTTGACTTGTTTCCTCCCATTTGGCATGTGAATTGTTCTCATTTCAGCTGTAAAATTTTGAGTTATTCCTTACTTTATGTAGTATGTGTACTATATTGATTCCTATTTTCCTTCAAATTGAATTTTATGTGAATAGCTAGCGTAAGCAACCATTTATCGGATGGGTTCAATTACCAGAAATGTATGCTTCAATTATCGGACGGGTGTTATACTAATAAAAACGGTAAAATCCCATAGTACAAAGGAGTGGCGTGGTACACAAAGAGTGTGTTATGCTTGTTAAAGGTTGTAATTCTACTGATAAAGGATTGGACAAAGGTTAACAGTTTATGTTACTTCCGTACTGTAGATTTAGGGCTGTTTTTAGAAGCGAGTTCAGCCTGCACCATCAATGGCGTATTTAGTCTCGCATGGCCAGACCGCTTTTTTCTCTTTGTCATTGGGTAGGGAGAAAAAAGGGTCTGGAACAGTTCGAATCCCACAATCGTCTTGACACGTCACGAGGCTACGTCACAAGTATGCAACCCATGCACTTAAACTCCATTGTAACAAGAATGCCATAGCACTGAGTGACTGACTTTTATTATATTGTTTCTTCCTTAAATTGACTGATTTGTACAAACTTAAACCCTTTATTGTTGTGAGAAGCACCAAGGAGATACCTTTGACTTTCCAGCGGACTTTAATTCATCAGTTTTTTGAATGACTTTTGGGGTGAGCACTATATAGATTAGTTTTAGGAAAATGCCTAAATACAAAAACAAGGGTCAGAAAAAGCCATATAATGCTTCCCAATCAAGGATACAGAATGCTAAGGAGAAGGTATCAACTTTAAATGCTAATAAAGGGTCCACAACTCAAGTAACTGAAGTCCTGAAATGCAGCCAGTGTGATGATGGTGACAGTGGAGTTGTACAATGTGAGTGCTGCACTTTGTGGTATTGCAGTAAATGCTGTGGAATTCCAGATGAAGCTTTGGCTATTATTGAGGATTTTGATAGCCTTCATTGGTATTGTCAGCCATGCGTTGTAGAGGTATCAAAGGCTATCAACGCTAGTCAGTTGACATCTTTGAGTACAACACAAAATCCTCAAATTGCTATTGGTCAAAAAATTGAAGCACTTCAAAGTCAACTAACTGGCTTGATGACAAAAGTCAATGACCACATTAATGCTCGTTTTCAGCAACTTGAAGAAAAGTTGACAACCAGCTCTGTACCTACTGCAAGTACTACTTCTATACCAAGCAAGACTTCCCAAATTACTGAAACAATGGCTACCCGTGTAATTGATGAATACAGGGACAGGGAAACCCGTAAAATGAATATAATTATACATAATGCTCCTGAGTCCACTGCCACTGAACCATCTGTACGTATTGCTCATGATACTAAATCTGTTGCTGATATTGCTAAAAGTATTGATGCTGGTCCTGTTGAAATTGTTAACATTACACGACTGGGAAAGAAACTTGATGGCCGCCCCAGACTTATGAAAGTTTAACTTAGTAATCTTAATCAAAAACGTAAAATTTTATCAAACGCTAAGAAGTTAAGGGAAAGTTCAAGTTCTTTTCAGAAAGTTTATGTAACCCCTAACTTATCTTTAAATGAAAGACGTGAAAACAAGCGTTTACGTGATGAATTACTTCAACGCAAGAAAGATGGTGAAAAAGATTTGATAATACAAAGGGGAAAAATTGTCAAGAAAGCCAACTCTGTTGAACCTAATCCTCCAAGTGCTGCTATGGACACCACCCAAAGTGCGGCAACTAATGATCAGAATGGGTAACCCCAACCCCTTGCTTTCAGCTGCCTTTCATGGACTTGACCTTGAACATTGCAATGATTTTAATTCTAATACCATTAATCCTAAAGATTCAGTGGCAACGCATAAATCATTAAAGTGCTGGTATACTAATGCTGACTCCTTGTCTAACAAATTCAATGAACTACAATCTAGACTTACCATCGACAAACCTGACATAGTGGCTATTACTGAAGTAAACTGCAAATTTGGCGGCTCTAATATAGAATTTAACATTGATGGGTACAAAACTATACAAAATACTACTAACTCTCAACAACGTGGCGTATGTATTTTTGTGAAATCAGACTTACAGGCATATAAGGATGATGCTCTGAGTTCTAGTTCATTTTTGGAATCCATATGGTGTCGAATTTCCTTAACCAACAAAGACTGCTTATTATTTGGCGTAGTCTATCGTTCTCCCAATAGTAATATCAATAATTTTAATAACTTATGTTCCTTACTTACACAAGCTACTAATACAGGTGTATCACATTTACTTATAGCTGGAGACTTTAACATGCCTCATATAAATTGGAATATACTGAGTACAACATCAAATTGTGGTTGTGATGGGGAATTTTTATCATTACTTGATGACCTTTTTATCACTCAACATGTTACATTTCCAACTAGATATAGAAATAACCAAACTCCATCTATATTAGATCTTATCTTAAGTACTGACCAACATGAAGTGACAGATCTCACTTCATTGCCTCCACTTGGCAAAAGTGATCATGTTGTTATCAGTTTTGAATTTTTGTGTTATCACTCTATAGAATGTGTTAATGTGCCCAAGTATTTATATGGACGTGGAGACTATAGATCCATGACACATGAATTACTAGATACTAATTGGGCACAACTATTTGATGGACAAGATATGGAATCTATGTGGCTGTGTTTCCATACTAAACTATTAAACTTGATTGACAAGTATATTCCAGTTAAAACTGCTAGCTCTAAGCCCAAACCAAAATGGCTGGATTGGCCTACACTCAAAGCAATCAAGCTTAAACATAAAACATGGAATACTTATAAGGTCACCGAACGCCATGTTGATTACATCTCGTATAGCAAGTGTAGAAACAATGCTACTGCAGCTGTTAAACATGCCAAATCTACATTTGAAACCAAATTAGCAAGAGACATTCAACACAACCCCAACCTGTTTTGGAAATATGTCAGAAGTAATACCAAGGTACGAGTAGACGTAGACAAATTACTTAAAGATGATGGTACCTTAACTTGTTCTGATCATGAAGTGGCTAACCATCTTAATGACTTTTTTACTAGTGTGTATACTGATGAACCTACATCTGAGGTACCAACATTACCTGACAGATCAAACGGCAGTACACTTCAGCATACTGAGATAACTCATGAGGATGTCTTACATCAGCTCAATCGCCTTAAACCAAACAAATCATGTGGTCCAGATAAATGCCACCCACAAGTGCTGAAAAATGTAAAAGATGGACTTATTGTACCACTCTATTACCTTTACAACAAATCCTTAGAAGAAGCAACCTTGCCATTAAGCTGGAAAGAAGCTACAATAACACCAATATTTTAAAAAGATGACAGGAAGCTCCCAAACAATTATCGCCCTATTAGTCTAACTGCCATCTTCTGCAGACTTTTAGAAGCCATCATCAGGGACAAGATAATGTCATATTTTGCATCTAATAATTTCTTTAGTAATGAACAGTTTGGGTTTAGAAGCAAAAGATCCTGTGAAGCCCAATTGTTGACAATTATGGAACATTGGAGTAGAGTTATTGAAGATGGTACAAGTATTGATGTAATCTATTTAGATTTTCAAAAAGCATTTGACAAGGTGCCACACAGACGTTTAATGACTAAATTGAAAGCTTATGGGATTCAAGGTAATGTGCTTAATTGGTTAGAAAATTTTTTGTCAAACAGAAAATAGAGAGTCTCAGTTCGTGGATCTTATTCTGACTGGACTGATGTAATTAGTGGCGTCCCACAAGGTAGTGTTTTAGGACCTACCCTTTTCATCATATATGTTAATGACTTGCCAGATGCTTTACTAAGTTTCTCAGGTCTGTTTGCTGATGATACCAAATTATATCGTCCTATCACCTCACCTGTTGATACTGATCTGTTGCAACAGGATTTAAACTTTGTGCTTGAGTGGTGTGGTACTTGGTTGTCATTTCTAAACTTCCCTAAGTGTAAGCATATGAGTATTGGCCCAAAATCTACATCCAGGCAGTATTACTTTTACATAAACAATGATGCACACCCTATTAGTACTGTTCAAGAGGAGAAAGATTTGGGGGTCACATTTGATGAAAACTTACATTTCAAGACGCACATTAATCAAATAATACACAAAGCCAACAATGTGTTAGGCACAATTAAACGAAACTTTAATTCCAGAGATCCTGTTGTAATACGATTACTTTACACCACACTTGTAAGACCAATTCTAGACTATGCCTCTACCATATGGAATCCTCATCATTTGGGAAACATCCGTGAGCTGGAAAATATTCAAAGAAGAGCCACAAAGTTGATACCTACCCTTCAAAACTTACCCTATTCTGACAGACTACAAAGCCTCAATTTACCTAGTTTATCTTACCGTCGAAATCGTATGGACTTAATTATGACATATAAAATTTTGAATGGAGCAGTATTAGTAGATAAAGAATTTTTTTTTACAATGAACACCAGTTACAGTACTAGATCTAATGGATTTAAGATTTATAAGAAATTTAATAAGACTTCAACACGACGCTTTGCCTTTTCACAGAGAATAATCAATAACTGGAATTCCTTACCCTATGAAATTGCCACTTCTCCCAATGTACTAAGTTTTAAGACTAATTTAGATCATTTTTTGTATAATCAACATTTTTTATTTGTATGATTTAATTGAGATTGGTTTTATAAGACTCTGTCTTCTTTTTGACCAATTATACATAATAATAATAATAATAATAGCACAACAATAAACAAAGACTTAGCTTACCTAAACAACTAACATTCGATTCAATCTATTATCGCCTCAAAGGCAGCTTTAGATGATGATAGGTTTATAAATACGCGCTTGAAATTGATTGACGCAAATGGCTACTATTTGAAAACGCATCACATTTCTTTTGTTAACACCCCCAAATTTAACCGGGGAGTACCAAGACAAGTGTGGGATTCGAACTGTTCCAGACCCTTTTTTCTCCCTACCCAATGACAAAGAGAAAAAAGTGGTTTGGCCACGCGAGACTATGGCGTATTCTCTTCATCACTTTGAATACCCATAACAATCTGTTGTTAATTTCTACTTCAGTGTTAGTCACTAAACAATAAAGGAAACAAGCGAAATCATGATCAAGGCCAGCAGTCACTGAAACTTTCACAGGAAAACACGGTACGGCTAGTGTCAAACTTGGGAGTTAAACTGGCTTAACCTAAGATGACACGGTGGCTGTTATGAAGCTAAAGATTGGTGAAAATGTAGTCCGAACTGTGTACAACCATCTAGCAAACTGTTGAGAGGTGTAGGGAACCTAATCGCCATGACTGGAGCTTAAGTAGACATGCCACCATGGTTTTCCTACAAAGCTTCTAGCTAGAAACCACTAGATCTAGAACAGAACTAAGAGAAGGATTTATAATTGGTTGGGTTGTACCATTGAATACTGTAGGGCCCTTGAATGACCATTGTGTGTGTAATTATCAAGCAATTTATGTGTGCATTATTACAAAAAAAATCGTAGCTCATACATTACGCTATGTGACGTGCTGAAATTTTTTGTATGGATGTCGGCCAGACCTTCATAAGTATGCTGGATTATTTTCAGATTTTTGTGAAGTTCCAGTGTGAGGCCATGACCAATCATTGGACCAATGTCCGATAATTGATACACGCAAGCCTACGGAGTTCTGGTGATTGAGCCATGGTTCTGTTAAATGGTTACTTCAACTTTGCACGTTTTCAGCTGTTACTTGTCAGAGGAAGCACTCTTTGACACCAAACTTAATACACAGGGAGATGAAGTCAAGTGGAATACCTCTGCCAAATATTGTACTCCAGGGATGTTCGCACAAGAAGGGACGTGGGGTGAGAATAAACGTTCCGCTAACTGGTTGCTTACGCTAGTTAAATAACAATTCACAATACTACAACAAATTTCCTAAAAAAACACATTGGAATCTAATTAACCTACCAGTTACATAATCTACTCTCATTGAATGACTGTCACTTCCAAGAGGATTCCTTACAATACATGTGTATGTTCCAGTATGACTTGTTCTACTAAATACGTCAATGGTATATTCAGCACGGTATACTGCTGCAGTTGTAGTATGAGTTACTCTGATAATATTGTCAGATTGCATAATTGAACCACCAGGTATCCTCCAGGTGAACGTGTGTGGTGGAGAACCTTCTGATGTACAGGATAATGTCAGCGAACCAATAAATCCATAGACAGTAGATGATTCAGTGGTTATCATGGGAGGAGCTATAAATAATGTAATTATCATAGAGTGTGGTAGTGCTGCTAAGTATATAACACAATGATGTGCACACAGTATAATATGCATACAAAACATACAGGAGAGAGCTATATAATTATACATACATTATTGCAGTATTGTATGGAAAATACATTATTGGCAACATCACCAATAGGCATGTACCTAATGTGCTGGCATAATTGTGAGAATAACAGGTCACCAATTTTGTGAGAATAATTTCAGAATTATAGGATTGCTATAATCAGTGGAATTAAGTAGCGTGTCTCTTCATGAGTAATGCACTTATCAAAGTTTTGCACCACCTACCCCCATGCGGGCAAGGAGGGGACATAGGAGGGGATTTGACCGAATTCTAAGTTTAATTTCCCCACCCTGGGGCAAATTTGGAGTTCTAATCCCCCTCCTATGAGGCCACCATCCATCAGATTTCTCAATCTTTTATTACAAGCATAGATCAAAGCCTTCACCCCTGGTGCTGAATCCCATCATTTCTGGTCTAATCCCATCATTATGCCTCTCGTTTGCCCGCATGGGGGTAGGTGGGGCAAAACTTTGATAGGTGCATAACTAGAAGGAAAGTTAAACTACTAAGAATGATGTATAGCTGACATTATATTATTATATGCCAAGTGTTGGCTGAAAATCTTCTAAAAGATTGATATACTCTAATAGAATGCTCATATATCTAATAGAGCAGCCAGGTCATTTCAAGTTAATTTTCACCCAGTATCAGGGATTTAACTGTATGATTATCTGCAATTCTGAAACTTGTACATCTTGTACTAGTGTATTGTCTTCAGGTCATTGAGTACATTGATTGATCAAGACAAACGGTAGTGTGTTGTGCGGCTCAAGAAGCCGGCGCGTCACACCGTGAGTATATTGACAGGAAGAAAGAAAACGTCATTTTCACACCTTTGTATCTCGGTGATCCCTTATCCTATTGGAACCAAATTGGCTACAGAGTTTCCCACCAGCCAGGGGAATCTACATTACAAATTTCAAGGAAATCGCTCCAGCCATTTCCGAGATACGAGCTGCCAAAGTTTCGATTTGTTTTCTTCTATTTTTTTTCTTCTTCATGTTTTTGCACACTTGCAAAAATTGCTATAAAACGCAAACGCGTACTCCAATCGCATTGCAATTTGGCACACAGAAAGGGAGTCCAAAGGCGAATTTTAGCATGAAATTTGTAGCAAATCCGATGAATGGTTCAGGAGTTATGACCGATTATTCACGTAAAACAAAATCGATATGTTGTCACGCCTACAGGGTAAACCGCTTCATGGAATGAGTTGCAAATTGCTATGTAGATGGAGTAACTCTCGTAGGAGTGCCTTTTAATAGTTTGAAAGGAATCGAGATAAAGACCACGGAGATGTGACACAAAACCCAACCTGTGTCACATCACACGATCGATTTTTATGAATAAAAAAGTATTAGTTTTTATGCCTACTAGGCAAACCGCTTAGAGCAATGAGCTGAAAATCGGTGTATAGCTGGAATAATCATCATAGAAAGTCCTTACAGTAGTATAGAAGAATTGGATTGCAAACCACTGAGTTATGATTCGAAAGCCAACTCCGTGTAGCAAATACGAGATCGAGATACTAGAACAGTCACCCTAATAGAATATTCAGCTAATTTATTTACTCCATTATATAATTCTATTACTCCATTATTCCATTATTTATTTACTCCATTATTTACTCCATTACAAGTTATTCTGTAGGGAGTTCAGCTCCAAACAGTTAATCTTATAGACAGTTCAGCAAGAAGCAAGTCACCCTGTGGAGAGTTAAGCTACAAATATATCACTGTAGAGATTCAGAACATTACAAGTCACACTGAAGTGAGTTCAGCTATAAACAAGTCATGCACCCTGTAGAGAGTTCAGCTACAATTAAGTCACTCTCTAGAGAATTCAGCTACACACAAGTCACTGTGGAGAGAGTTCAGCTACAAACAAATTACCCTGTAGGGTGATCAGCTACAAACAAAACACTTTGCAGAGAGTTCAGCTACAAACAAATCAACCTTTAGAGCGATCAGCAACAAACAAATCAGGTTGTAGAAAGATCAGCTAGAAACAAATCAACCTGCAGAGAGATCAGCTACAAACAAATCAGCTTGTAGAGAGATCAGTTACACACAAACCAACCTTTAGAGAGATAAGCTAGAAACAAATCACCCTGTAGAGAGTTCAGCTACAAAAAAAAATCATCCTGTAGAGACATTAGCTAGAAACTAGACACAGTGTAAGGAGTTCAGCTACAAGTAAATCACCCTGTAGAGAGTTCAGCTAAAACAAATCAACCGACACTGCTTGAAGGTTCTTAGTTTACTAATTTGTTAAGATGCCTTACTGTAGATATACTGATAGTAAAGTGTCAGTAGACTTAAGTATATGGAACATAATTATTTTACTAAGTTTTAAACTCTCAGTAAAACATCAGTGAATGCGGGTTTACTGAAAAACTACTAAAATAACAAACAATTAACTGTTCCATGTACTGGGGATATACCACTGTAGTAAACTAAGATACTTCAAGCAGTGAGAGATCAGCTACAAACAAATCACCTTATAGAGAGTTCAGCTACAAACAAATCACCCTGTAGAGAGATCGGCTACAAACACATCATCCTGCAGAGAGATCAGCTCCACACAAACCAAGTTGTAGAGAGATCAGATAGAAACTAGACACAATGTAAGGAGTTCAACTACAAGCAAATCACCCTGTAGAGCGATCAGCTAGAAACAAATCACCCTGAAGAGAGGTCAGCTACAAACAAACCAACCTGTAGAGAGATAAGTTAGAAACAAATCACCCTGTAGAGAGTTCAGCTACAAAAAAACCACCCTGTAGAGATATCAGCTAGAAACTAGACACAATGTAAAGAGTTCAGCTACAAGCAAATCACCCTGTAGAGAGTTCAGCTAAAACAAATCAACCTGCAGAGAGATCAGCTACAAACAAATCACCTTGTAGAGAGATCAGCTACAAACAAATCACCCTGTAGAGAGATCAGCTAGAAACTAGACACAATGTAAGGATTTCAGTTACAAGCAAATCACCCTGTAGAGAGTTCAGCTAAAACAAATCAACCTGCAGAGAGATCAGCTACAAACAAATCACCTTATAGAGAGTTCAGCTACAAACAAATCACCCTGTAGAGAGATCGACTACAAACAAATCACCCTGTAGAGAGTTCAGCTACAAACAAATCCTACAAACAAATTCCCTTATAGAGAGTTCAGCTACAAAAAATCACCTTGTAGAGAGATCGGCTACAAACACATCAACCTGCAGAGAGATCAGCTACACACAAATCAACTTGTAGAGAGATCAGCTACAAACAAATCACCTTTTAGAGAGATCAGATAGAAACTAGACACAATGTAAGGTGTTCAACTACAAACAACTCACTCTGTAGAGCGATCAGCTAGAAACAAATCACCCTGTAGAGAGATCAGCTTCAAACAAATCACCCTGAAGAGAGGTCAGCTACAAACAAATCAACCTGTAGAGAGATAAGCTAGAAATAAATCACCCTGTAGAGAGTTCAGCTACAAAATAAATCACCTGTAGAGACATCAGCTAGAAACTAGACACAATGTAAGGAGTTCAGCTACAAGCAAATCACCCTGTAGAAGAGAGTTCAGCTAAAACAAATCAACCTGCAGAGAGATCAGCTGCAAACAAATCACCTTATAGAGAGTTCAGCTACAAACAAATTACCCTGTAGAGAGATTAGCTAGAAGAAATCACCTTGTAGAGAGTTCAGCTACAAAGAAACCACTATGTAGAGAGTTCAGCTACAAAGAAATTACCCTGTAGAAAATTCAGCCACAAACAAATTGCCCTGTAAAAAGATCAGTTAAAATAAGTTACCTTGTAGAGAGTTTAGCTGCAAACAAATCACTCTGTAGAGAGTTCAGCTAGAAAAAGTCACCTTGTAGAGAGTTCAGCTACAAAGAAACTGCCATGTACAGAATTCAGCCTCAAACAAATCACCATGTAGAGAATTCAACTACAAACAAATCGCCCTGTAGAGGGATCAGCTAGAAGAAGTTAGTTTGTAGAGAGTTCAGCTACAAAGAATCCACCATTTAGAGAGTTTAGCTGCAAACAAATCACCTGTAGAGAGTTCAGCTAGAAAGTAGAAACAAATCACCCTGTAGAGAGATCAGCTAGAAGAGGTCACCTTGTAGAGAGTTCAGCTAGAAAGAAACTTACCAAATAAAGAGTTCAGCTGCAAACAAGTCACCCTGTAGAGGGATCAGCTAGAACAAGTTACCTTGTAGAGAGTCCAGCTACAAAGAAATCACCCTGTAGAGAGTTCAGCTGGAAGAAGTCACCTTGTAGAGAGTTCAGCTACAAAGAAACCATCATGTAAAGAGTTCAGCTGCAAACAAATCACCCTGTAGAGAGATCAGCTAGAAGAAGTTACCTTGTAGATAGTTCAGCTACAAAGAAACCATCATGTAAAGAGTTCAGCTGCAAACAAATCACCCTGTAGAGAGATCTTCTAGAAGAAGTTACCTTGTAGATAGTTCAGCTTTACAAACAAATCACCCTGTAGAGAAATCAGTTAGAAACAAATCACCCTGTAGAGACATCAGCTAGAAGAGGTCACCTTGTAGAGAGTTCAGCTACAAAGAAACCATATGCATCATGTAAAGAGTTCAGCTGCAAACAAATCACTCTGTAAAGAGTTCAGCTAGAATAAGTCACCTTGTAAAGAGTTCAGTTACAAAAAAACCGCCATGTAGAGAGTTCAGCCTCAAACAAAGCACCGTGTAGAGAATTCAACTACAAACAAATCGTCCCGTAGTGGGATCAGCTAGAAGGAGTTACCTTGTAGAGAGTTCAGCTACAAAGAAACCATCATGTAGAGAGTTCAGCTACAAAGAAACTACCATTTAGAGAGTTTAGCTGCAAACAAATCACCTGTAGAGAGATCAGCTAGAAGAGATCACCTTGTAGAGAGCTCAGCTACAAAGAAACTATCATGTAAAGAGTTCAGCTGCAAACAAATCACTCTGTAAAGAGTTCGGCTAGAAAAAGTCACCTTGTAAAGAGTTCAGTTACAAAAAAACGCCATGTAGAGAGTTCAGCCTCAAACAAATCACCCTGTAGAGAATTCAACTACATACAAATCTCCCCGTAGAGGGATCAGCTAGAAGGAGTTACCTTGTAGAGAGTTTAGCTACACAGAAACCATCCTGTATATAGTTCAGCTACATTTCAAGTCACCCAGTAGAGAGATCAGCTGCAAAAAATATCCTGTTGGGAATAATGGGCATGTAATAAATATATGTATATAATTTGTATAATTACTAATAAAATAAAAAATAATTGAAGTATTAAAAATCTTCTTTAAGTTCTTTTCTTCTTTCTGTGGTAAAGAAAAAATACATGGGTTAAAAACAGCCCAAAGCCAGCCATAGGCCGGCTTTGCAGTATACAAATATAAAAAGAAGTTATATCAATTCAAAAACAGCCAAGCTGTAAAAAAAGGTGCGGCCCCCAAAAAGTCATGGTGAAAAAAGATGTGAAATCCAAGGTGGCAGCCAAGAAATGGCTGTGATTGTAGGTTAATGGTAAAAATTTTAATAACGACAATGCAGGTGATTTTTGGTGCCGCTTGGCCTTGGCACAAAATTCACCTGAATTGTCATTATTAAAATTATTACCATTAACCTACCATCACAGCCATTTCTTGGCCGCAACCTTGGATTTCACATCTTTTTCACCATGGCCTTTTTGGGTGTCGCATATTTTTTAACAGCTTGGCTGTTTTTGAATAGATATTATTATCTACCTAACTTGGTATGTAGCAATAGTTACAGTTTAAATATACTAGCAGCCAATAATTGAAAGCACTTGAATCATTGTTGCCAGTTATATTATTATGAACTCCTGTTTCTGCACATAGCTATTCTAAGTTTGTTGTAACTACTTATATGGTTACAACATTTATGTGTAATACAGAATGCTTCATATAATAGTTATTAATTAATCTGGCAAAACTACTTATGAGCATCTTGTAAATTAAGCAACTAGCCACAGAAATTGAGAATTATTATGGAATAATAGGCTAGATACAAGAATAACAAAAAGAATAATAGGAGAAAATTTTGAGAAATTCTGGAAAGAAAAATAGGTAAAATTTTGAGCACATTAGGTTTAGACCTAATAACCAAAGATGGAAATTATTGAGCTATGTAAGCAGTATACAGCACAGTATCAACTGGTAGCTAAATGTGGTTCATCAGTGGTGTGGCATACTATAATGATTGCACACTATATACATATATAACTTGTATATAGGAGATAACGAAAACGATAGTAGTTAAGAGTATGCAAGTCAGGTGAGTCAGATAAAGGAAGGCAGGAAAGCCAGCCAGAGCCTATATAGTAGGCCAGGTAAAAGAAAATCTAAACCAAAACAGCCAAGCTGTAAAAAAGAGTGCAGACCCCAAATAGGCCAGGATGAAAAAAGATGTGAAATCCAAGGTGGCGGCAAAGAAATGGCTGTGATGGTAGGTCAATGGTAAAAAAAAAAATTATTATAACAATTCAGGAGAATTGCATTGCCACCTCCACTAGGAGTCAACACCAAATTCACCTGAATTGTCGTAATTAATTTTTGTAGTTAACATACATACCATCACAGCCATTTCTTGGCCGCCACCTCGGATTTTACATCTTTTTCAAATCTTGGCTTTTTCTTGGGGCCTCACCCTTTTTGACAGCTTAGCTGTTTTGGTTTAGATATCACTTCTTTTTGCATTGCAAGCCACAAAGCTGGCCATTAACTGGCTTTTGTGCTTCCTTCTAACTTGTTTTTTTCTTTTCTGCAGGATTTGTAAAACAAAGGAAGAAATTTTGTGCACAGTTTTTTGTCTGATTAAAAATATTTGTATATTTAACAATGAAAGATAACCACATACTGTAGATAATAAGGTGACTTCTTATACATAACTGAACTGTAGCTGAAACTCCCATTGTTTGTAGCTGAAACTCCCATTGTTTGTAGCTGAACTCTTTTCAGAGTGACTTGCTTCTAGCTGAACTCTCTACATGGTGATTTGTTTCCAACACATATTTCTACAGAGTGATTGGTTTGCAGCTGAACTCTCTAAAAGGTGACTCATTAAACTCTCTACATGGTGATCTTTTGTAGCTGAACTCTCTACAGGGTGATTTGTTTGCAACTGAGCTCTCTACATGATGGATTCTTTGTAGCTGAACTCTCTACAAGGTAACTTCTTGTAGCTGATTTTTCTACAGGGCAATTTATTAGTAGCTGAATTCTTTACAAGATGATTTGTTTGTAGCTAAACTCTCTACATGATGGTTCCTTTATAGCTGAACTCTCTACAAGGTGACTTCTTCCAGCTGATCTCTCTACAGGGTGATTTGTTTGTAGCTGAATTCTCTACGGAGTGATTTGTTTGCAGTTGAACTCTCTACATGATGGTTACTTTGTAGCTGAACTCTATGCAGGGTGATGTGGTTGTAGCTGAATTTTCTACAGGGTGATTTGTTTGTAGCTGAACTCTCTACAGGATGGTTTCTTTGTAGCCCTCTACATGATGACTTATTTATAGCTGAACTCTCTACAAGGTGATTTGTATGCAGCTGAACTCTCTACAGGGTGGTTTTTGCAGCTGATCTCTCTACAAGGTAACCTCTTCTAGCTGATCTTTCTACAGGGTGATTTGTTTGTAGCTGAACTCTCTACAGGATGGTTTCTTTGTAGCCCTCTACATGATGACTTATTTATAGCTGAACTCTCTGCAAGGTGATTGGTATGCAGCTGAACTCTCTACAGGGTGGTTTTTGCAGCTGATCTCTCTACAAGGCAACCTCTTCTAGCTGATCTCTCCACAGGGTGATTTGTTTGCAGCTGATCTCTCTATATGGGGTTCCTTTATAGCTGAACTCTCTACAGTGTCATTTCTTCTAGCTGATCTCTCTACAGTGTCATTTCTTCTAGCTTATCTCTCTACAGGGTGATTTGTTTATAGCTGAATTCTCTACAGGGTGATTTGTTTGCAGCTGAACTCTCTACAGGATGGTTTCTTTATAGCTGAACTCTCTACAAGGTGACTTCTTCTAGCTGATCTCTCCACAGGGTGATGTGTTTGTAGCTGAACTTTCTACATTATGGTTTCTTTGTAGTCGAACGCTATGCAGGGTGATGTGGTTGTAGCTGAACTCTCTACAGGGTGATTTGTTTGTAGCTGAACTCTCTACAGGTGGTTACTCTGTAGCTGAACTCTCTGCAACGTGATTTCTTCTAGTTGATCTCTCTACAATGTAGCTTCTTGTAGCTGATCTCTCTACTGGGTGGCTTGTGTCTAGTTGTACTCTTTACAGGGTGATTTGTTTGTAGCTGAATACTATACAGGGTGATTGATTTTTTATAGCCAAACTCTCTATGCAGGGTGATTTGTTTGTAGCTGAACTGTCTAAAATATGGTTTCTTTGTAGCTGATCTCTACAGTTGACTTGTTTCTAGCTGATCTCTCTACAGGATGGTTTCTTTGTAGCTGAACTCTCTACAGGGTGATTTTTTTTCTAGCTGAACTTACTATAAGGTGATCACTTCACAGCTGAACCCTCTTCAAGGTGGCTTCTTCTATCTGATCTCTCTACAGTGTGATTTGTTTGAAGCTGAACTCTCTACAAGGTGACATTTTCTAGCTGAGCTCTCTCTTGTTTCTAGCTGAACTCTTTACATGGTGAATTTTGGTTGTTAAACTCTCTGCATGAAGACATGTTTGTAGCAGAATTCCCACAGAGTGATTTTTTTGTAGCTGAACTCTCTACAGGATGCATGACTTGTTGATAGCTGAACTCTCTTCAGTGTGACTTGTTATAATTCTACAGCGATATATTTGCAGATGAACTCTCTACAGGGTGACTTGCTTGTAGCTGAACTGTCTACAATATTAACTGGTTAATGCTGAACTCCCTACAGTATAACTTACAGTGTAATAGAAATCTATAATGGAGTAAGTCATGAACCAGCCGAATGCTCTATTAGGGTGACTGTTCTATTAGAGTATCTCATTTGCTACCTGGAGTTGGCTTTTGAATCATAAGTCAGTGGTTTGTAAACCCAGGGGCGGATCCAGGAGATGGAAAGGGGAGGGGCACAAACAGGTTAAAGTGTAGGTAATTTTACTGTATTTTTGAAGCAGCAAAATAATAATCATCTCTTAGTTGTGTCTCACTGTTAAGTTTTCCAGTATGGCCTTTACAGATGGTTGTGAAGTCTTAAAAGTTGTTTAAAAGGCTATGAATGTCCTTACAAACCAACAATGCAATAAATATTTTTAGAGGAGCTCAGTATGCATGAGGGTGCTGGGTGATAGTGACACCTATTTTGATTTTGGTTTTAGGTAAGTTTACAATAAATGGTAGTAATATACATAATATTATATTTTTATGAGAGCTATCTATTTTGGCCTGACAAGGGTTAGTATTTCAACCAATAGAAGTATGGCTCCTCTACAAGCTGAGCTACAAGCTGTACAAGGGAATAGGGGGGGGGGGGGGGGGCATTTGCCTCAAATTCCCCATCCTGGATCCACCATTGATACCAATTGTTCTGTACTACTGCAAGGACTTTCTACGATGTCTACTCCAGCTACATATCTATTTTCAGCTCACTGCTCTAAGCGGTTTACTTGGTAGGCATGAAAATTATTGGTATTTTTATTCACAAATCTTGATCAAGCAATTGTTACACACCTTCGGTTTCATGTCATATCTCCATGATCTTTATTAATTTTCGATTGCTTTACAACCACCAAAAGGCACTCCTATAATGGTAGATCTATCCACAAAACGATTTTCAACTCATTCCATGAACTGGTTTACCCTGTAGTTATGACAACAGATCGATTTTGTTGTATGCAAAAAAATTGGTCATAAATCTTCATATTAATTGTTCATGGATTTGCACCAAATTTGATACCAGGATTCGCCATTGGACTTCCTTTCTGTGTGCCAAAATTCAAGGCAATGGGAGTATCTGTTTAGATTTTATAGCAATTTTGCAAATGTGCGATAGCATGAAAAAAACAAAAAACCAAGAAATAAAATTGAAACTTTGGCTGCTCGTATCTTGGAAATGGCTTGAGCTATTTCCTTAAAATTTAGAATGTGGACTCCCCTAGCAGGCGGACAACTCTGGAGAAAATTTAGTTGCAATAGGATAAGGTATCACCGAGATACAAAGGTGCGAAAATGACGTTTTCTTTCTTCCTGTCAATATACCCATGGTGTGGCACGCCTGCTTCTTGGGCCACATGACTGACGCATAATAAAAGTAAACAATACAAGCAAACATTAAGACATATCATGCTGTTTATAATACATTTACATACAAGACAGCAAAGCCAACCAGAGCCTATATAGTAAGCCAGTGGAAGGATACAGGTAAATAATACAAAACATACTACTATAAATTTTCTTCTTGCAGGCATGGTGAACTTCCTTTTTATTGTGTTGGGCGAGACTGCCTTTATTAACTGTTTTGTAGTGCACATTATATGCAATGACATGTCTTTTAGTCACCAGCATGAACAGGCGATTCTATTGCCGGTTAATGCATGTTTGTACGCCTTGTATTGTATTTTGTATTGTATTAATGCTTTACAGTGACCAGCACTGAAGGTCTGCAGCAACATGTGCTGCAGCCTTAGGATTGTAGTTTTCATGTACATTACTTGATTAATTAATTAATTCATTATTAATATTTATGATGCAATTTTGACTGCATTTCTCAGAACTAGAGCAAACATGGGTATGTTTTGGTGTTAAAAACTATGTAACTTTCCGATCGCTGAAAAAAATAAAATGAAGAAAGAAACAAGAGTCAAACAAGCCAGCCTGTTAAACACACAGAGATCTCTATTTCGGACTCCTTGACTCAAATTAATAAACTTATATACAGAGTATCTATCTGCCCCTGTTTACACTGCTTGACATTTCTTAGTTCACCAGAGTGGTATATGCCCAGTTTAAGTAACAGTATACTCTTTTAGTAGCTTTTCAGTAAACCCACATTAATTTTAATGTTTTACTGAGAGTTTTAAATGTAGTAAAACAATATGTTCCATATACTAACAGTTACTGATATTTTGCTATCAGTATATGTGACCGGGCCTGCAAAAACAGGGCATGTGGGCACAAACTACACCCCATCGCTCTACAGGTCATATCTCCGTACTGGAAATGTATATTTCCATTCTGAAACTTGCATCATGATGCCAATTCAATGCTTACTAAGAGCTGAAAATTGCAATTCCATATCATATAATGGTACAAAATGTTATGAGTGAGGAAAGTGTGAAAAAGTAGGCAAAAATCATGTGCCCACATGCCCTATTATTGCAGGCCCAGTCACATATATGGGTACAACTACAGTAAGGCAGCTTAACAAATTAGTAAACTAAGAACCTTAAGCAGTGTTATTTTCCCTTAGGAGTGGTCCACAATTTTCTGCTTTTTTGCAAGTGTACAAAGAGTACTCTTTTTTCTAACCCTTCCCCCCAGCCCAAAGCATACTATGTTGACACATGGATGTATTATATAGCAGAACAAACACATGGATCCTTTTTTAATATTGCAAATTTATGTACAGTATTTTTATTTGTCTTTAGGCATCTTATCATTTTGATGCTTTTGAAGCTGATACCCTGAAAGAAACATTCCTACCCTACACACAGCGGGCATTAGTACTTGATGCACATTTGCAAATGTGTACATACACATCATAGAAACAGTTCTTGGCTATCCGTCAACGTGTTCATACAAACCATCCCAACACTGGCAGTAGTAACGGTAGTACTAGTTTAATTTGTTGGGTATTCACCATAGTCTGAGGTGGAATGGAGTTAGGAGCTCGAGATGTGGGTACACTCTGCAGAGACAGGTTTTCTCTATAGGCAACCCATAACTATCACAACTATGTAGTGTAAGCAAATTAGTACCCACAAAATCCAGCCTCCCATACCCAACAGTATTCCTAAACCCACAACAACACCTTCTGCAGGTAGAAAATAAAGGCAACAAGCAGTGTAGCTACAAGCTATTCAGTTGTAACCGTTTATCAGTGTTAATTGCTAGGCTAAGAGTAAAGAGAAAGAAAAGTAAGTGCTGTTATAAAAGTATATAAATCTGCAGTAAGTGTTATCACACTGATAACCATCTTACCTGTAGATTCAATGAACTTTATCTTTCCTTTAGCTTAAAGCTTCTTTTCATTGTTAGCAAACCCTAGCTACACTTGGCTTGGGCCCATATTATTATTAACAGCATCAGCTCGCTTTAGTCCACCATTTATAATTGGACACTGAATAAATAGCAGCAGAGGTTTACTAATAGAACTTTATCACTACAATCGGATTTCTTGCCAACTAATGTGATCAACATTTTTAAAAAGCGTACATGCGATTTTACCCCTCCCCCTAGCGTACGGTTTGTACACTCGCGAAAAAGCAGAAAATTGTGGACCACCCCTTAGTCTTGGTCTCTTCCTAGATAGTATAGTGGTGTAACCCCAAAATCGGCAATATTGTGCACTATTTCATAAACCATGAAACATTCCACAAAAATAGTACTCTTCAAGGCATGCATTTTTAGATATAGTGTCATCACTGAGTTGAGCTTTGGTGACCTTTACAGCCATTTTGGTATGGAAATTGATCTTTTTATCTTTAACTCCCTCAACCAGTAATCAATTTGATAAAACATGGTACCAAAGTAAAGATCTTGTTGATAGAAACAACTTGGTTTTTATTTGAAGTCAATAGGTTAATTCATTACAAAGTTATGATCATTTTTACAAACTACACTGAAAATCTGATAAATTTTATTCATAAACATCTGCCCACAGGTAATTCACACCTCAAGGGCAGGTTCATTAATCGGATTCTTCAGCTAATAAAAATGACCATAACTTTGTGATGAATTCACCTATTGACTTCAAATAAAAACCAAGGTGTTTCTATCAACAAGATCTTTATTTTGGTACCATGTTTTAACAAGTTGTATAATGCCTCAAGGAGTTAAAGACAAAAATGATCAATTTCTGTAAAAAAGGCCGTAAAGGTCGCCAAAGATCAAATCAGTAATGGCACTATATCTAAAAATACATGTATTTAGGAGCACTATTTATGTGGAAAGTTTATGGTTTTATGAAAAGGTGCACACTTTTTTTGGTTGTACCGCTATACTAAGAGCCCAGATCTCTGTGTGTTTAACATGCTGGCTTGTTTGACTATTTATTTTTTATTTTTTGTTACAGCGATCTCTATTCCCATGTCTTATTTTTATATACACATTAGTATGCAATCATATCTGTAGCCTCACTACAATTTAGTGTACAGTACACAATAACATTTTTAAATACTATAACTTTTCCACACTATATAAATCATGCTGAGATTACTACGTGAAATATACTTACTTCTCACTGTACGATACACTCCAACTCTCATACTTTCAGTGGTCATTTCACTATTCCTCATATTACAAGTATAAACACCTTCTGTGTTACTAGTTAAATATGTACACAAAAATACATTAAGAACTCCAACTTTACTGCTAATAGGTGCTCCACGTGCTTGAATTACTCCATTGCTGCATTCTCCATTAGGTATCATACTACCATTGAAATACAAACTGCCCAGTTCATCATTGTCATCATCACCGCTAGGTCCTAATCCAGTTACACAACGAAACAACAACCCAGTACCACCTACTGGACTAATGGAAGTATAATCATTAATAATGTTACTTGCACTAATAAGACTGTTTCTAGTGCTTTCTGGCCCACCAACAAGTGCAATACCTGTTGGCAAAAAATATATCATTGCAAGTGATTTTGTATAAATCAGTGTATTCCATAATGCTTTACAACACTTATTTGTTATAATGTACGGTACTTGCTTGCATACATGTATATATATACCCATCCAAAAACAGCTTATAGCTGTAAAAAAAGTGCGCGTCCAAGTAAAGCAGAGTTAACTGCGACAAAAAGTAATGATATCATAATGCGGCCATGTGCGAGGTGTGCAAGTTGTAAAATTAATATTAGCTAATCAGATAATACAATGTTATTGTTAAAGTGTTAATGAGAACTATGTGATGCTGCTAGTTGTTAAGTGTGTGAGCATCTTCATAAATGCCACATAAATTTAATTCTCAATAAAGCAATGTGTATAGATTCTCTGATAGTAATAAATAGTTTGAGTTTGGCCGACTTTCCTGTATACAGCAATGCTACGAACAAAGGAAAGGTGGCCAAACTCAAACTATTTATTACTATCAGAGAATCTATACACATTGCTTTATTGAGAATTAAATTTATGTGGCATTTATGAAGATGCTCACACACTTAAAAACTAGCAGCATCACATAGTTCTCATTAACACTTTAACAATAACATTGTATTATCTGATTAGCTAATATTAATTTTACAACTTGCACACCTCGCACATGGCCGCATTATGATATCATTACTTTTTGTCGCAGTTAACTCTGCTTTACTTGGATGCGCACTTTTTTACAGCTATAAGCTGTTTTTGGATGGGATTTCAATACTTTTTGTTAGAATAAGCAATGCACTGTTGATAACAGTAGGTGAGTTTCCATGGTTTTGACAGAAACCCCAGATTACAGTGACAGAATATTAAAATATAACTGTAATTTTAGTGGCCAGGGTTGCCCACATGGGGGGGTATTTTCCCCCTGCCCCAGCCCAAAAGGGGCCCCTCGATTGCCTGTTTAAAGAAAGATCGATATACTCTAATAGAGCAGTCAAGATCTAGATCCTTCCTTGCCCTAGACTGCTCTTTATCGTTTTTTCCCTGGGCCCCCTAATTTCTCTGGGCGGCCTTGTTAGTGGCATGTAACTGCAGTCAACTAACACCCATTTTAAATAGTAAACCCTTAATAACACTTTGCCTTTCATCTTGTACTGCATTAAAACGATCAAAATACTCTATTAGAGCAGTCACAAAATAGCTGTAACACTGCAATCAATATTTAGCATAGTTACAACTTCTGCTTAGCATCAGATTGTATAGTTTAAATTACTAGCTACTTACAGACTTTACAATATAAAAATATGGCACTTGTAGAAATGTGACTGTTCTATTAGAGTATCTCGATCTACTTCAAGCATTGACTAATTCAAGTGAAGAAGCTACGCCCCTGCCAAGAGATCTTGTGAAATGAAATGAGAATAGTAAAGAAAAGGCAAGTATGTACAGAGACAATAGAGGGGCGTGTAATTATGTCCTGTTGTAAATAAACGCCTTTAAAATTTTTATTACTACTAAATAAACGCACCAGAATAGGCTTGTGTGGCTGTTGTCTCCAAGGTTGTCTCATTACTTGTCTTTTCATGTTGAAGGGATTTAGTCGCAATTGGTGAGTTTAACTATACATGTATTTGTGTTGTAAAACTTAATTGTAAAAAGGCGATTAGCACATATCATGATAAACATGTATTTGTCACAGTAGAGTCTCTCACGAAGTCACGATTATTAGTATTAGTATTAGTATTACAGGTAAAGAAGGCTCAAGGAGCCTGTAAAGCCTGATCTGTACAATAAGAATTTAACAAATTTGCAACTACATAGCAAAAACTTATATACAATAATAGTTAACTAATTAATAATCATACAATAAAGTAGACCAGCCACTGTCAAGAAAATTTTTAAAATTATTAAGTGTGGGAGCATTAACTATGTGATTGGGTAAACTGTTCCAGTCATTGATGGCTCGTACAGTGAAAAAAGTAGATCTCACTCTTGATGTTGCTTGAGGTTTAAATAACTTGTAATTGTGACCCCTAGTTGTTAATGAAGTTGCAGTAGTAAACAAATCTGATGTATCTAGACTGAAATGGCTGTGTAATAGCTGATAGAACATTATCATATCTCCGCGCAGTCTACGGTATTTAAGTGATGGCAAGTTTAGAGCAGTGAGGCGATCATTATATGTGCAGTTTTGAAGATCCTGGACCAATTTTGTGGCTCTTCTCTGTATCTTCTCTATTTGTTCTTGATCTAGAATGTATTGTGGTCCCCAGATGATGTTACCATACTCTAATACTGGGCGGATATATGATTTATACAAGTTGATGAATGTAGCATGGTCAAAATTCTGAAATGTCTTGTGAATAACTGCTAGTAGTCTGTTAGCTTTCTTGGCAACTGTGGTGGTATGATTGTGAAACTTTAACTGATTGTCAATCATTATTCCCAAGTCCCTTACAACATCACAAGATGTAATAGTAGTGCCATCAATTACATATTCACCAAATCCGTGAGGTTTACCTAAGTGTAACCAATTACACTTACTAATGTTGAACTTCAGTTGCCATTTCTTAGACCATGCAAAAAGCAAATTTATATCTTGTTGAAGTTGGCAAAAGTCGTCCACAGTCCTGATAGTTCTGAACATCTTCACGTCATCTGCAAATTGAAAAATGGGACTATTAACTATTAAGGGCATGTCGCTGACATATATATTAAACAAAATAGGGCCCAAAACAGAGCCTTGAGGTACTCCACTACGGACACTTGACCAATCTGATGCATGACTGTTCAGTACAACTTTCTGCTTCCTTCCCACAAGAAAATTCTTCACCCACGCTAGCAGCTTGCCAGATATGCCACACCCTTGCAACTTGGAAATTAAACGGTTGTGTGGGACGGAATCAAATGCCTTAGCAAAATCAAAATACAAGATGTCAACAGAATGGCCATCGTCAAGCGCTTTCGTCCAATCGTTCATGGCCAATAACAGTTGAGTTGAACAGGATCTTCCAGGAGTAAAGCCATGCTGATGAGGAAGTATCACATTATTAGTCATCAAATGATCTTGGATGTTGTCTTTAATGATGGATTCCAAGATTCTACAATTATTACGAGACATTGGACCAGGGTAAAAAATTTACTGCTATATTTAGAGATTGTAGCATTTGTATATCTTAGTATCTTAATAAATAATCCCCCATGATCACTAATCACTAATAGTACAGTGAAAACTGGTCATTCTTCAGGCCGTAGGGACAAACTTTTCTAACCTTGCCTTTTAAAGAGGTGGCTGCATTATGCGGCCTTAAAAAAAGGTAAGAAGCATGCTGTTCTAACTGGCTATAGAGATGGATTTAGTGTATGACAGCATATGAGACAGTGAGTGCTGGTAGCAAGGGGGCAGCCAATCTGTTAGAGCACCAAAAGCACTGCTTCAGACATAGGCAGTTGGCTGTCAGCCCAAAGTGTAAAAGTTTCACTATTGGTCCTTATAAGCTCCTGATGAAGAAAGTGATGAAGTCATTATCCATGGGATATATTTTTCAGAGTATCCATTTCAGTTCTACAATATAGTAGCCAAGCATAAGATGAACATAACACAGCATTCCAGTAGTTTAGTGGTGACCACAACACTGCCTGAGTTAAACTGTGGTGAGATTTGAGACTACCAGAAGCCCTGGAATGTCTTCAACACATGAAATACCAAATATTTAATGCCTGGCTTTCATCCACAGTGGGCCTGTCTTGGTGGCCACTTGTACAGAAGGGAAACAGCTGCCACACAGTCTTGCGAGCGAAACAGCTAGTTGCCACACCCCTTAATTATCAATTTGTAAAATCTTTAGCAAAATTGTGTGTGCAAGCAAGTGCGATGTGGCAGTGCCGTGTATATGGTTGCTGCCTAGCAGTGACACATCACGAGTATTGAAGTCACAATGCGTTACTGTATCATCCATCTAAATACAATCTCTGAATGTGTCATTTTGTGTAGAGAGCAATTTTCCACAAGAAGTGACCTGCAGGTTTCAGTGTATATTGTTAACCATTAATATTGTTCACAATATTGTGAACTATATGTACAGTGAAACCTCACTTAGTGGCCCCCTCTTTAATAAGACCACCTCATTATATTGGCCACCTCTAGTAGGTCCCAAATATAGCTACGCATTACTTATGACCTCATTAATAAGGCCACCTTGTTATTCAGGCCAAATTTTTGGTCCCACAGCCTGCCATATTAATGAGGTTTCATTGTACTTATGTAAATTTTTATTTTTCGTAAATTTTCTTCAGGTTTACTGATGGGCACTATGAAGCATTGTTAACTGGTACGTGTATAATGTGGTGACTTGAAATGCTAAAACAGTACGTAGCATGTCTTGTATGTACATGTAATGTGTTATAATGTGTCCACACATCCACACATCTTAGAAATAAATATAATTGTATTCTATATAAACAGTCAGTTCCATTGTGCCACTGGGTCATAAGTTGGTTGAGTATAGATCATCCAGGGCACTTGAGTCACATTTTGTCCTGGCCAAGTGGATCTCATCCACTAATAGAATATACAGGATCAGATCACGTGTATAAATTACGGTGGAACTTGTTTATTGCCACCTTCACTCATTCAGCAGGTAACAGTGTATAAATTCTCAATTGGAATTGGCTTTTCAAGAGTGGTTGTCTTTCTATACTAGTGGCCATTAAGATAGGTTGTACTGATAGATTGTACATACTAGAGATGCAACAATATCCTCCACTTTGTGTTGTTTGATAGTGATGCAATGGAGACTATGTTGCATTTAAATACTATGCTATTATATTGAAACTCTAGCATGTATTTATAACAGGAATGTTTGTTTACTGTTTAGACATACTGGAGCCACACCCACTCATCTGGATTCTACAAATGGAGTCATACCAACTTGTTGTCATCATACTTACTCGTTACTCCCATTGTGTTTGGATGAATATACATGCCGTCATGTGAGACTTGCTACCCATGGCGGGCCACTGGAAAACATTTGCATAGCAGTTATATTACAGTCATTATTGTACAATTCTTACATTATTGTTGTGAAAAGTGTTTGGTATTCATGTGTCTCCTCTGTATGTTGTAATTACATGTGTAATTTTGTGTGGGGGTGCTATAAAATGCAATAATGCATGGTGACAATTGTATTAGGCGATTTTGCACACTTCCTTTTAAGCTAGCTACATGTGCTAATTACTCACAGCTTGTGTCAACAACTGGTAACCGCAGTTGTACTCTTGTGTCATTCTTTAAGCCGCGCCCTTACAGGACAAATTATGTGGGGGCGACTAATTTCAAAAACGAAGGATGGTATGCAGCACCATAGATTATATCTATGGACTATAATCTATGGCAGCACACTTCTTGGTGGCTATATGTACTGATTAACTACATAGAGCGCCAATTCATCAATACCCAGTGACCGCACACTGTAAAAAATTAGTAGTGAATTGCTCTGCCACAATCATAGGCGGATCTAGGAGGCACTGTCAGGGGGGACCAAGGGGGGGCAAAAAGTTTTAGTGTACAACAGTGTCTATTCCACTAAGAGGAATTCTAGTACACAGGTTATACTCAGTTGCATAATTATATTCAGTATAGCTGGATGAATGATAGACATACAATTTTAAGATTGTAATTAGAGAAAAAAATTTAAAATTAGACCTCCTAGGTTTGAATTTGGGAGCATTTTTGGTAACATTTAGCTAAAACGTGTATGCTTGCAATGTATATAAAGATTAGTTAACCTATCTGAGATAAAACCTGTTTGATGGTAAAGTGTACTAAATCAAAATATAAAGGTGTAGCTAGTATTGTTATGACATTAGAATTGTGACTGTTCTATTAGAGTAGTGACTGCTCTATTAGAGTATCTCGATCTTGGCACAATAACTTAAACTTACTTTCTGTACAGTGTACAGTATAATTGTAAAGTATATTTATAACTGTTGTCTTCTATTTCCCATTGGCTTTCTATACTTCTGAATACAGTGTGAATGATTCCAGTTTCTGGTATCAATATAGTACTGTGAGTCCAAGGGGGGCAAGGGAAGGGCCAGGCGGGGCACAGCACCCCTTGGCCCCCCCTCAGATCCGCCTATGGCCACAATACTCACTACTTTTAAGTAGTGACGTTCACTACTTTTTGTAGTGAACGTCACTACTTTTTGCAGTGAACGTCACTACTTGGTGGTCAGTGTAGTGACGTTCACTACAAAATTAGTAGTGAACGTCACTACACAAAAATAGTGAGTATTGTGGCAGACATTAGTAGTGACGTTCACTACATTTAGTAGTGACGTTCACTAGTTTGTTTTTACTGTGCAGTTGTGCTCTGCGTCATTCTTTAAATTCCGAGTAAAATTCTTAGAGAGCAAATGACGTGGGGGCGACTAATTTCAAACTAGCCATTCTCGAAAACAAATTTTCAATCTGAACGAAACTTTCAGAACAGTTTAAAGACACATTGCCCTACATGCCAAGCGAGTATTGCGGAAAACAACAATCTGTGATTTGTATTTGGCCTCTAGGTCGACTGAGGACGACTGAAACTCAAGGGCGTAGCTAGCCAGAAGGTGATGGAGGGGCAGGCATACCCCCACGAAACACTCAAAATCATTCATATTGCAAAAAAGGCTAATGACCCAATGGTGGGCTTGTTCTATACCATATGCGTATTTTGTACCGTACGCGTATGGTATGTACCATACGCGTATGGTACATACCATACGCGTACGGTACGATTTTCCGTAACATACGCGTACGGTATGGACATACGCGTATGGTACGTACCATATGCGTATTATGCCTTTTCTCAGTGTTTTCTAGTCTTGCCATCACCTACCTACAATGGGCTGTCTTTACAAGCATTTCTAGCTGAGTAAACTTAGAACACAACATAATAATCTGCTTACTACTGAGCTGTAGCTAACTATGTAGATTTATAATACTTTAGAAGATCCGGCAAACTTCAAATTTCAGTTTCTGAGTAAGGCAAGGAGCATGCTGCTCTTGTTTTATGTTGAAAGGATAATTGGGCACCTTTAAACCCAAACACATTTTTACAAAGTTCATATATACAAGTAGAGAAGCCCCTAGTAGAGTTTTTTGGGTATTATCGCTCTATAGCCTTTAATTATTGTACTAATCTTTGACTATCTTCAGGTGTATTTGTAAACACATATTATGTGTGGGTATTGTTCTAATTGTAGGGAAGCATAGGCTCTTGGGTAGACCGTTTATAGTCAAAACAGACCACTGTATATAATATTATTAATCAATAACTAAAAGTACACAATAACAACTAACTCTTACAACTACAGTACACAATATGTGACTGGGCCTGCGATAATAGGGCATGTGGGCACAGACTACACCCTGTCACACAACGGATAATATCTCAGTGTTGAAGTAGAATATCTGCATTCTATAACTTGCATTATAAGGCCAATTAAATGCATAAAAGATGCTGAAAATTTCATGGCCATACCTTAATGGTATCAAATGTTATGAGCCATGAAAGCTTGAAAAAGTAGGCAAATTTTATGTGCCCACATGCCCTATTTTCGCAGGCCTGGTCACATAATTATTAATATTAGAGGTATATATGCATAAATTACATTATATTGCATCATGTCACATCATTACATTACATCATTAACTCTATTACAGATATGAAGGAGCCATAGCATTATGTAATAATGGCCTAGTTTTTGAATTTTCATTATATCAATTAAACAATGGACCACGAATCCAATAGGAAGCAACATATGTGTAGCAATGGCAGCCACAATGTACTGTGTGGAAGAAACAAAAATTAAAATTTATCATATGTTGTCAGTGTGTGCAGTTGCTATGCTACAGCTAGACAATTTGTGACCGGATTTGCAAAAATGTACCTTTCCACACACAAAATTTAACCCATGAACTTCGGGGTTTCATAAGCTTATGAACATATACCTTATAATTATCCATGAATGTACAGTAGCTACTACAGTATCTAGCAGCATTGTGATACTAAGAGTAAGTTTATCAGTGTAAGGAGTCAAGTGTTACACCATTTTGTTTGCTGGTATGTAAAATGTGTGGAAAAGGTACCTTTTCACAAATCTGGTCATTTTAACTCAACTATTCTAAAGAACGTACAGTATGCCAGCTTGTGTATTTTCAAATCAATAGCATTTCCACTATGGAGAAATGAAGTCATTTGTTATAAAAATGTGAGATGAAAATCCATGACAAATAAGGCAGTAGACAGCTGGACGAGCCAATAAATCAATATGTACGAAAGTCAGAAGACATCAAGAAAATAATCTACACACTGTAAAAAAGGATTTTTCATATTAACAAAGAACTTGTTATCCCTGCTGCAAAAAACAGCAAACACTTCATTTATTAAAAATAACAACAGGGAATTTTTGTTGTTGTAACATCATTTCCTTGTTAAAGTAAAAAATTGTTGTTACACTAACAGTCGCTTTTCGTTAAAACATCTAGAATGTTAAAAAAGCAATTAACAGTTCTGCTGAAACAACGTATGCTTACAACGTATGCTTTTTGTCATTTTTTAGCATTTTTTACAGTGCAGGTGCTTACATAAGCCATCATAATTGTATGGGTGATGGCACTATTGTATTTAGTGAACTGTCAGATACTTTGATGAAATGTTAAACAAACAACGAGATGCGGCATTGTTATAGATTATACACCAATGACTATGTATAAATCAAGACATATTATATTTAATCCCCTTCCTTTGATTTATACTTTCAGACTTATACTGTATGTAGCTAGGTGTTATCATGTTTTTCGCAAAGCTTCCAGTCCAGACGATTGACCTTTATTATTTTTGACTATGTAGAATTCCATCAGATCCTACCAGATCAGCAGGACTTAACACAATCCAAGACTGGATCTGCCAACAGTGTGATGAATTCATGATTGTTTTTATCATAAATAAAGATGTCAGTTTCATCACTTATATATAGTCATGCAAGATATCATGCCATTATTCATTTATTTTAAGGAATGCTTTATTTTAAATAGGTTATTATTATTATTGGTAATACTGTGCAGACCTCTATACTAGAGTCTATAGTGCACAGGTCACAACATACATACAAGTACAAATTAAGTAATTACTAGTTTTTGTTTGAACTGATCAATATAATTGGAGTCAATCACATTTAGGGGTAGATCATTCCAGATTTTGATTGCTGAAGGGAAAAAGGAGTGCATATAAGAATCAATCCGTGCCATTGGTTGCAGAAATCTCATATTATGACCTCTGGTACTATGCATGTACATTGGATATGGGTATCAGAAATGGATTTGCTGGGATATCAACAAGGTGGTTAATTTGCATCATGCAGTAAAGCAAATCATATCTTAATCGCAGTAAAGCTAAATACATCTCAGCTCTAGAGAATAGAATAGCTAAATATGATTGCTCTATTAGAATATCTCGGTCTTCACTGAGCAGAAACCGCTAAGCGAGACTAGCGCCTCCGCCTCCCTCTTCCCCGAAAAGAAATGAAAGCAGAGTTCTATCCGGCGTAGTCAATAGGTACGGCAGTGCAAAAACCTTCTGCTTGATGTTATACGCATACCAGTTTAGCTATACTCAGATGGTACGATTTTCCGTACCATACGCGTATGGTTGTACCGTACGCGTATACGCATATGGTATGTACCATACGCGTATGGTACAAAATACGCATATGGTATAGAACAGGCTAGCCAACATACGGTGTTGTATTATTACAGCTTAAAGAACTAGCTACGTAACTATTTCAGTACTGACTGCTTCCAATCGAGGTAGCTATATTCGTCGAGCATCATCGCACGTGCCACAACTGTACTCCAACAAATTCATCCATAGTCCGGTAGAGCTAATACTTTAGTGCAAATACAGGTTACTTTACGTTAGCCACAGCCTGTGCTGCAGTCCTAGCACACTGCTGACAGGATGACGTATTCACTAACTTCACTCGGCGAATTGAAATGCCATGTATTGCACGAAATCCCACCTGTCTTGCCAGCAGAACTTGTAAGCTTGACTGATCCACCTGACTGACTGACTGACAAAGTAAAAACAGACTGCACTTCCGTACGTACAAAGGTCGGTGGGGACTATTCTACGGGACGGAACGGAACGGAATGATGGACTAAACCACGGAACGGAACGCTTTCTCAAATTGAAGCTTGCAACTTACCATTACTGAAACTTCCCTTATAAGTTAGCAGTGGCATCTCCAGTGGGTGATTAAACATAAGACAAAAAGAATTAACGGATCGATTGTGGGTTTTTGTTGATTGTCATTAGTAACGAAGTATTATTGTGGGATGAGCTGTATAAGTGATGTTCATCCATACGGAAGGGAACTTTATGTGAGCAGTTTTTCTTATTCAGACTTTAGAAAACAGTCTGGGCCGGTCTTTCAAGTCACAAGTCAGTGTATAAATAAAGCAAGCAGGAAGATACTGGTAACAGGAAAGAGCCAGCTGAATTAAAACTTGAAGAATTTTGTGCAGTGTGTGAGGAGCAAATATTTTGGCAGACCGCAAGGAGGGTATATTCTGCAAACATCACTGAAGTGTATGCATGGAGTTATTTATATACAAACAGCTGGTGCAGTGGACTAATGCCGTATTCAATAGTGAGCTGATTTTACTTGTTGCACAATTCAAAGATGTGTCTGACTGCTAGCCTTGAATCAGGCTAAATGCCAAAACTCCAAGATTAGCCAAATCTCTATTATAAGCCGCATGTGAAACCATGCCCGTAGCCACCAGGCAAACGTGATTTGGACCAGGATGTGTGTGTAATTTCAATGTATTTAGTCAGACCTGAAATGGAACACTCACATTAATTACATACCACCTAAGAATCCTAGGATTTCTTAAGTGTAACATTTCACATGCTTCACTTCAAACAAAACAGGTTAAATTTGTTCGTCTATTTTCAAGTGATTCCCAGTCCAGCTGTTTCATGAAATTACAATGGGATCACATGTATTTGCTACAGTGCGGGCTGTCCTGTGTTGGATCTACACTAGAGTTGAAATTTTAGACTCACTGCCAATGTACTGACACTAGTACTGTTGTAGCATGTTTAAGTGGAGGACAAATGAAATAGTAATGCTAGATTATTTATGTATACAAATTTTTCATAATGAAATTGATATCCCATTTTGATTTGTACTTCCACTTTGCAACATATTCAAGAACAAGAAGCTACCACACTTAATCTCCAACCACTGTCATTAATTAACCAAGATCTCACTAGTCTGTAATTCACCTTACTGTAGTGATTTTATTGATTCATCTGTATGTTTTCTTCATTTTCCTTTGAAGTTGTATCAAGAGTTCATAATAAGGTGGAGAGTGTCTAACTTGAATGCATTCACCAAACACCCTGCTTAAAGTAACACCTCGGCCTTATTTCAGAACAAAGGCTTTACCTTCTTCAGTAACACTAATCAACAGTTTTCTATCCCCCAGTAAAGGTGTTGATTTGATGAAAGATGAACTTTACGCAGGGTGTTTGTACAGGCCATACTGACTCTCCCCCATACAAATCAGTATTACGAACTCTTGGTTGTACAGTATAACAAAGATAAGTTTCTCTCCCATCTTATTCTAGGATTTCTATTGACAAGGAAAATGCAATTATTTGTATACAGGCTCAAAATTGAGAAAATGTAAAGAAAGTGAATTAATATTATACAGTCAGTTTGCTTTTGGATATTTAATGTCTCCAACCACAACAAAAATTTGATGAATCCATGCATCTCATCACTGGTCGTCTGAACATTCTGAAAGTGATACCTCACTCAATCAACCATATATTCTGTTTATTAGACTGAATAAAGTAAACAATCACTTAATTACTGTTTTATAATTATCCTATTCCATTTTCCTGGAGGTTCCACTGATAAAATGCAATTTCAGCAATGATAGCAGCTAGCCAAGCTGCAAGTTGATTCTGAAAGCATTCCATTCTGTAAAATAGACCCCATCCAGAATTCAACTAAGTACTCAGGCTGAGATATCTGACAATAGTCCACTACTCTGTTAATGAATCATTGATGTTCACACAATATAGCCTTCTTGAGGTATCTGAATGTTTGCTCCTCACACACTGCACAAAATTCCTTTAGATTCTGCTTAGACTGAGTTGATTCAGCTTGTCAACATACTTGTTTCCTTTGTAGTGTAGCTATACACATACTGATTTATGCCGATTAGAAAGGCTGGGCCTCAGACTGTACATTCTAAAGTCAAGTAAGTAAAAATAACTCACATACTAGTAAAAACAAGTCATGCATTAAGTTCTCTACTTGATATATCCGAGCATGAACACACTGAGTCAGCTATTCCCACAATTAGTACTTCGTTACTAATGACAACCAACAAGAACCCACAATCGATCCTTAAATTCGTTTTATCTTTCTTGGGGTACGTTTGATTACCTGCTGGAAGTGCCACTGATAACTTGTACAGCAATGGTAAGCTGCAAGCTTCAATCTGAGAAAGCATTCCGTTCCGCAGTTTAGTCCATCATTCCGTTCCGTTCCGTAGAATAGACCCCACCACAAAGGTCCAGTATGATCGACTCGATAAAATAAACTTGGTACATTTATTTAGCTAACACTTTATCACCTCGTAGGCAGTAGGTTCGTAGCGTCATCTGGTCTCCTTTGTTACTTGTGACTCCTGCCGCGGAGAAGCAGGTCACTCTTTTTAGATTCAAAAATGTTCTATCACGCAAGTAATCTAGGCTAAATATAGAAGTATGTCTCTAATATTTTCGTTCGATGGATTCACGAGCGAGTTGAATGTTGCGTGTGTGCATTCACTAGCAACCCCTGGTGATACCGCGTAGTAGTGTACATAATTTAGTCATTTGCGTGTCAATTTAATACTGGTAAACTTGTGACGAAGGTTTTTAAAAAATCATTTAGTGATATTGCCCCCTTAGCTACGCCTCTGCTGAAACTTCGTTTGGTGCTGAAATCACGACTGTAGAGTAATCATGTATGATGAAATCGATGATGTGAACCTTGAGGTGATTGAGTGAATACTGAAGCGATAACAGGGAAATCAATGTTCGGAATGCACAAAGGAACGCAAGGCATACACCTGCGGTCGCGTCTAACCGCATGCGATAAAAAACTTAAACTTCCCCTTTGATGTCGGCAACCTCGATCACGAAACAATCGGCATGGATTTGCTTCACTGCTTGTGTGGTAGTTACTAGTGACACGATGAGTTCAACTCCAGAGTTTCAGAGGGATAGCGTAAGTGACGGGTGGATTACAGGAAGGCCGAATTTGACAATGTTCGTTCTTGTAAAATCCTCACGTAGTGGTAGCATCATTTATTATCTGCGGCGCGCGTTTCTGCTTTACTGGCCGCGCGACTCACTATCGTGAGTCTTGATCAAGAAAACACTAGAGTGGCAGCAAAAATAATGCGAAATACCTTTAATTCGTTTGATATTTCGCCGTTGGAATTTACAATGTTATTCTTTTGGGCCAAAACTTTCTCTCAAGCTTTGAGAGGTTGTCCACTCTTACTTTGGAGTATAGGTAGTTTAATATAATTAATTAATATTTGGTAGTGGCGTCGCGCGCATTGCCGATCAGCAAAGAAAAAGACGTTTCGTAATCTGGAGCACAGCAGACTTGCAGGAAATACTGCAACATTTACTGCAGTGATCACCTCCAAGTCAAGTACCTGTGTGCAGAATATGGTGTGATTGAAGTTTGTTGACCATCTGGCTGAGACCAGCCTCACCCGATTTAGCGAAAATTTCCTCCACGATCCAACAAATACTGCAGTTTCGTGTAAATCAACACCTTTAGGTGTGCTGAAGTATGGAAATGATTGCTCTGAACAAGTATAAACTAACAGCAATGGCTTGATTACTGACAGAAAATTTTACAGTTAGCTGATAATGCTATTTATTTTCGGTGCAAAACTAAAACTCTTATAATGAAAGTCTATGGAGTTCAGCATAATGTTACTGACTTGATATGATTATAAATCACTGTGAGCACAGTAAGATGATCATTTCTGTAGCAAGGATGGAGTCCAGAGGTCTTGAGTGCATGGCCAGATCTATATAGCTATAGCTATGTAGGTCATGCAGCATAGTTATTATCATGCACACCTTTTTGATAGTTAAATTAGAGCTTATAATTATCTGATCATCTATTTTTATGTGATACTCAGATGCAGCAGCATGTAAAATCAAATTGTATGCTCCCCAGACAAGTTTTTACATGCCTTGAAGTCACATCTGCATGGAAAACTATCATACAAAGCTGTGATATTTTCTGGTAGCTAATTTTGTACCAAAGTACCAATTGCAACTTATTCAGTCTCAATCATGTCCACCCTGTGCAAGACATTAAAAACATAGTGTTAGCTACTTCCATGACACAAAATCTCTAAAACTGAGGTTTATTATTTGTGATTTGGAAGAAATTTTGATTTTAATTGTTATAATGAGATGTCACTTGGATGATTTACTGGAACTTAAAAATTGACATAGTTATAATGGATTAGATCAACATTAATTTTAATAAGAGCAGTAGTTACATGTCACTGAATTTAGAGTAATTATCACAATGACTGTCATACTAATATAGATCTGTTCACAAAATTCAAATAGTTGAAAACTTGTCCTACACTGGGTGCTGATTTTGAATTTTTTAAGGTAGAATTTTAATAGCTTGGAACATTACATGGATTGTATAAGAATGGCCCACACAGATATAGGATATACAAATATGTACATATACATTAAACTGTTGTCTTGAAGTTTGCTTTTAGGCGTATATCTCAACTTTTGATTTTATTTTACATATCCTTACAGTAGTCAGCAGAGCCACTCTTCACTATACCATCAACTATGGAATTGGAGCAAACCCTTGGTTTCTGCTTTTGATAGTTACTATAATTATTGCTAATACTGCCCCCATGCATAAGTATATAGGATCAGTATTATACATACCAAATAGTATATGTGACCCGGTCTGCGAAAAGGGCTCTTATAGCCTTTCCAATTGCATATATATGGTAACCCATAACTTGACTGGTGAATATGGTACAAGCCTACAATTTGGCCACTCAACAACCCTAACCTGGCAGTAGCTGTGGGTGTAATTACATGGTGATAGCTTTAGTAGATTAGGAGTTATGATTAGCAAAACATGGATAATTGGAAAGGCTATAAGAGCCCTTTTCGCAGACCGGGTCACATATTGCATATCAAATGAAAATGCAGATGCTATGTCTAGACCAGGGGAGTATGAAGCACGGGTGCAACGGGTGCTGGAGCACCACCACAAATTTATCTGCACGCGCCACAAAGTAATTAATTGATCACGTGATCAAACAAAAAGGATTCCAACAGTCACGATTATGATTACCTTGACGATTCCGATGTTGTAGCTCACCACAACTTGCCATATGGCTAGCTGTTTAACACTAGTCTGCGATTATTTGTGATTCAGAAGAAGTATAGAAAACGATGGATTCACAATCCAACACGGTGTCACGTGTCTCCCACGTGCAGTGATCAATAGGGTTCCAGTTATAAAGTTTACGGAAGTGACGAAGGCGAAGGTGATGTTAATTAAGTAGTCTGGGAGTGCATGTTAACTGAACAACTTGTTGCTTCAGAACAGAATTGATGGTTTAATTCTTAAAGCATTTACATATCAATAAATACTGATATGTTACTATAAATGACAATTTTTATATATTTCAGCCAAGGCCGTTCTTCCATTCTAGAGTATACACACAATATAATTACATACTGAGACATTTATATCAGTACAATTGCATGTAAATTGTTATAGGGTTTTAATCTATATTTGTAATTTAGGTAGCTACTGTACTATGTACATGTATGTGATCCCATAAATATGTAATTTCCAATGATTCAAGCCATACAATTCTGAAAATGTCGTCAGCGTCTGGCTCCCCAGACTCCCTGCGGGTGAGTCTGCCTTCCACCTCAGCACCCCTGCCTGAAATATCTTCCTACGCCTCTGTAGACTATACCTTTTAGCCCTGTTGAGTATGTATGAGGAAGATTTTCAGAAAAAGGCACAATGATTTTACTATAGCATGCAATATGCCAGCATTAAGATTAATTATATAGGTCAATTTATATCAATGCAACATAGCTATAATATGTATAACTTGCATGAAGGAAACTCTTCAATAGAGTAGTCAGATATTCCTATAGAACAGTCAGAAATTGATTTTTATACATAATGTCAGTGAAATTAATTAACAATCACAAATAGGTAAATTTAACTGCACTCAAAGTAGTTATCAAGTATATTTCACAATATTTTTGTAAACTTATATATTAGTTACGAGAGTCTTGGTTTTGTGCAATAAATCACGTTTCGCATGCTGTAATTGATTAAAGTTTTCGTAATCTAGCCTTCGCTGGAAGTTTGTACTTGTACTGAGTATAATCATTTCCATAATTCAACACACTTAAAGGTGCTTATGTGTACAAGACTGCAGTATTTGTTGGACCGTGGAGGAGTTTTTGCTAAATCAGGTGAGGCTGGTCTCAGCCAGATGGTCAACGAACTTCAATCCACACCATATTCTGTACACAGGTACTTGACTTGGAGGTGATCACTGCAGTAAATGTTGCAGTATTTCCTGCAAGTCTGCTGTGCTCCAGATCACGAAACGTCTTTTTTTTTGCCGATCAGCGATGCGTGCGACGCCACTACCAAATATTAATTAATTATATTAAACTACCTATACTCCAAAGTAAGAGTGGACAACCATTCAAAGCTTGAGAGAGAGTTTTGGCCCAAAAGAATAACGTTGTAAATGACGACGGCGAAAAATCAATCGAATTCAAGGTATTTCACATTATTTTCACTAGAAGACATGGACAAAATTTGCTGCCACTCTAGTGTTTCCTTGATTAGACCTACCCCTACACATGACTATAGTTTGTAAGTCGATTTCAAGATATCGATTTTTCGTTTGCGGACCCTAACAGTGGTGGTCACAACACACACTAACACAGGTGTGATATTGTTTCCAAAACTGGCAAATCCTTACAAAGTAATGTGCACACCATATGCGACCGTCTCAGCAAAAACCCGACTTGTTCGCACAAGCATGTGTATTGAGAAATTTTTATTTATTATTTTTTCACGTCATGTGAGTGTTATATAAATGGAAAAAGCACAAAATACAGCTACAATACAAACTACTCTACAACTAAACTACAAATACAATTAATTACAACAGCGGTTTGGGGAAAGGAAAATCAGAGTCCTCACACTGCAAAGTCCAGTACCGTAAAATCATAAGGGCATTGTTCATCCATAAAGAAACTGAAAGTTGTTGTAACAAATGTTTACAAGCCTGTTTGGTTGACGCACAATTTCTGGCTGTGGTGCGTTCAGCGATGGTACGAAGGGTTTGAAGCGCAAATGGTGACCAAACACCAAAATTTTCTACAACAAGTGGGACAAAGTCACACTCCGCCTCCTCTACAGCATCTTGATGTCTTTGGTCCTTGGCTAACTCACCAGCTGCAGCACGCAGCTACACCAGCACAACAAGAAGAAAAAGAAATGTGAGAAGGCTGGGTAGTGCTACGAACAGACACATCAAAATAAGCTGGACGACCATGGTGAAAATCAGGGTGGTACACATCACCTGGGCTAGAATTATCTTCATAAGAAACACGTTGTTCCTTCAAAACTCCTGAGTGACTCTGGGACAAAGCATGACAAACAATGCCAACTAGAGCATCATGGTGACGAATTCTCATAGGACCATGGGAACATTCCAGAAGATGGTCAACAAATTGGTCAATGGAAGCAACACACACACACATAATGGGGAAAGTGGAAATAGTGGAATTCCGAGCCACAAACGAAGGCCAACAACAAACTCAGGACCAGGAATAGCCAGAGCAAGGGAGACTTGAGGAATAGCTTTGAGCCATCCACTGCTAGTACCAGATGAGTGGGAGAGAGCAGTAAGTCGAGCACAGTTTCGGATGTTGAAAGAAGCAAATAGTTGGTCATACAGATTTTGATCTAACAGAGCCTGTAAGTCCTGCTGGGTATATTAGCAGAGGAAATAAAGATATCAGATGTAGATCTTTCAAAGGTAGTAACAACATGTTCTTCATTTGGAAACACTAGATCATGAAAGCCCTGGGATAGAAGATGAGAAGCCAACAGACGAACACTATTACTTGAACCCAGAAAGGTTGCAGCAGCAGAAGAAAAGGATGAGCGCAAGCTCAGACCACCCAAGCGAAATGGTAAAGTGGCTTGGCACCAAGAATCATTCGGAAGACTATATGTGACCGGGCCTGCGAAAATAGGGCATGTGGGCACAATAAATTTGCCTACTTTTTGAAACTTTGATGCATCATAATTTTGTATTCGATTAGTACTTGGCAATACAATTTTCAGCAATTATTAAACAGTTAGTTGGCTTTACAATACAACTTACAGAATGAAAATATTTTATACCAGCACTGAGATATGGACTGTTATGTGGTGAAGTGTAGTTTGTGCCCACATGCCCTATTTTCGCAGGCCCGGTCACATATGTGACCGGATTTGCGAAAAGGTACCTTTTTCACACACAAAATTTGACAACGTTTTGATCATGAAACATAATTGCCTGAATTTTTTAATGAATGTAGCTACAGTATCTGGCTACATTTCGATACTAAGAGCAAGTTAATCAGTATAAGGAGTCAAGTGTTACATCATTTTGTTTGCTGGTATGTCAAATGTGTGGAAAAGGTACCTTTTCGCAAATCCGGTCACATATTGTATTATGCGACTTAAGCAAGTTTTAAGATTAGAATCAAACTGTTCTAAAAAGGAGCGAAATATACAGAATGGTACTGTGCGCAAAAGATGAATGATCTTGCAGCTTCCCAGGCAGCTGCGCATGCGTAGTAAATGAAGCTCGACTTGAGGATCTTCTATAATTTAATTTTAAAATAATTCGTAAATCACGCATGCTACAAAAAAACTACGCAAGTTTTTATCGGGCCAGTACTCGAAGAAGGAAGACTCAAATCGATTAAAACTATGTACCGTTTTATTCGCCTGTTCATGGAAATCTTTGTTTCGTATCTATAGCTTTAATGGTATGTGTTTCACGTGCATTTGTTTACGATGCGGTAAACGTAAACAAGATTGTCATCGTTTCTTCTACCAAACCGCCTTCATATCCACAAGCATAAGTATCTACAGGGCTAATACTATACCTTGGCTGATGTGCTGATCCATGGTGAACATTTTAAGCCAAATTGCAACGTTGTAGGCGAATCAAAACGAAAGTTATGGCTGCGAATGTAAGCGCCTGTAGTTTATTTTCAGTATAGTTGCTGTACAAATCGATTACTTTGCTCTTCCTACTGTCTATCGCTATAATTCCAGAACTACACATCACATAATGCTGAAACTGTGGTGGTCCATTCCTTGGACACTGCTGATATTGCTGAGTGAATAATTTGTTTTAATTGTGCTAGCAAGTTGGGTTTTTGCTGAGATAGACGGTCACATAATTTATTAGTCACGCTAATAATAATGTGACCATACATGTACGGCTGAAAAAAGCACTTGTGCATTCAGGAGTGGAAGGATAGAATGTGATGACTTTATTATCAAAGTCAACCACTCATCATTGAAATATTACATCATCTGCAGTCTCACAATTGGTGTAGCATTCCTGGATTGTCAACAATATACAAACAGTACACAACACTATTCGTCAGTCAGCAACTTACTGCTTTTAAATCTCTACTTAAACATTGTTTCAAAATGTATATAAAACCTATATCACCAAGCCTGGAGTTTGATTGTGGGTTTAATTTGAGGTTACCTTAAGATATGTGACCCGGTCTGCGAAAAGGGCTCTTATAGCCTTTCCAATTGCATATATATGGTAACCCATAACTTGACTGGTGAATATGGTACAAGCCTACAATTTGGTCACTCATCAACCCTAACCTGGCAGTAGCTGTGGGTGTAATTACATGGTGATAGCTTTAGTAGATTAGGAGTTATGATTAGCCAAACATGGATAATTGGAAAGGCTATAAGAGCCCTTTTCGCAGACCGGGTCACATATGTATGGGCCCCCACTGATCATCAGTATACAAATGTTTCATCTCTCTACTGTTGACTGGATTATTCTAATAGAAATTCTATGAGTTAATGCTAATCAAGAGTAAATTTACTCTTGGTTAATGCAAATTGGTTACTTTATTGATACAAACATACCAGCTTTGTTCACTGACTTGAACTGTCACTACAATAAAATGTGTATTTGTGTATGTCACACACACACATGCATGCACACACCCACCCACCCACCTACATTAGGCATTAATAGCTAGTTACCTCACAAAAAAGCTAAACTGGTAAGGCTGTCAAGTGACTATCCAATGTTAATGAACACCAGAGATCACTCCTTGGGTAACAACACCCATTCACCTTGTCTTACACACACATACTCCACATTTTTTTTAAATAGCAATGACTGGCTAAATATTAACAGCAATTGTTTTTAGTCTTAAGACCTGGTTGCGCTAGGTGTACAGCTCCAGATATTTCAGACAGTCAAAGTATTGATGGCAGATTCATGAATCTGTTGTTCTGATTACCTTCTGTCTGCTACATTATGCTGTTTGCTTTCATCATTCATTTGCTTTTTTGTTCTTCACGAAGGATAATTAAATGCTGTGGCACTTATAATTGTGGCATACATCACAACCCTAACATGTGATCTTAACAAAGTGTGCACAAAAAGTATAAGAAACAAAGAAAAAAATTGTGATGCAACTGAGGTTCGAACCCACACATCCAGGTTTGTAGCACCCACGCTCTACAACTGTACCATGGGTACTTGATGGTTACTCCTCTTGTTTTTGCACTATTTAAATGTTGCAAATATTAAATACTATAAATTCTAACCCATATCTGACTCTAACCTAATGACTAAAAACTGTGTCCTAATCTTCTTTGCATATCTTTCTAATACAAAGAGCACTTTTACTAATCCTAGAAATGTTTTTTCTAATCATTGGAGTGCTTTTCCTAATCCTAACAGTGCTTTTCCTGATCCTAGGAGTGCATGCTTTTCCTAATCCTAGGAGTGCATGCTTTTCCTAATCCCAAGGGCACTGTTCCTAATCTTACAACTGTGTTTCTTAACAATAGGGTTGAATTCCTAATGTTTATATAACAAATGTCTGGCTAAATAAATATTTGCACCATGACCAGTGACTGGCTAAATATACACTTAAAAAATAGGTCATCCCCTACTGACAATGGCTGCCCCTCACCATAGATACCATCACCAACTATTTTTAACTCCACATGTAGCCTGTTACACAGTTCCTCTAAAGAATATTGTTACTGCTCTATTAGAGTATGTTGAGTAAGATCTTTCAAAAAGGGTTCCATGAAACCCTTTGACTCCCCCTGGATCCACCCCTGATTACAGCAGTACGGATATATTCCAGGTGGTTTTTTGGGTAAAACTTATTGCAAGGCTGTTTTAAAACATGAAAAATTGCAAAGTTATAATTGTGACCGGATTAGACAAATCTAAGCTTCCACACACACATCCAGATTTGTGATTTTAAACAACCACAACTTGATGTAGGAATAAGCTACCACCTTCAAAGTTTCACCTGTTATTTCATACATCATTGAGAGAATTGTGTAGCTGACTGGTAAAGTTACAAATGGTTAGATGAAGAATTTGATATGTGGAAGCCTGGTTTTATCAAATCCATTCACAACACTATGATTTCTTACCAATCTCTACTTATTAAGTACTAACATAAGTACTGTTGTATTTAATAAAAAAATTATGCAAGGTTTCAGCTATTCACTATTAAACACTTTTGTGGCTTCCCTATACATCTTCTACTGATTTTAATGTTCAGGTTTCTTTTTATTGCTAAACAAAAACAATTGTTTACTTTTTGATAAAAGTACCAAACTTGGCACAACATCTACTTAATTCATATTAGATACAGTGCCATTAAAATTACTAATATCTGCTCTACTATTAATGGTATCTTTGATGACAGCACCCATTAAAGGGACAATGTGCTGTTTACAACATCTGACTATTTTGGGGCCCAATAAAATCATGTGATGCTTGCACTTTACCACCTGCAACGTGAACTTGACAAGATACACAATGCAACCAGCTGGTCTTGGACAAGCGTTGAGTGGCTTCCATACATCAAAACATAACACAGCATGTAAACAGCGCATTACCCCTTTAAGACCAGGTAAATTCACTTTGGAAACAAGGTAAAAGGTCAACAGTGTCTAGTAGGAAGCAATAAAGGCCCCTTAGTCTGCCTTACAGAGGTTTGGTATATTACAGGATCCATTGGTCTTGATTTGAACTGAAGTGGTAGTTAATGAGATACTCATGTTTCACAATATGTGACTGTCTCTGGGAAAACCGGTCTTATCGCCCATTTAAAAGTATCGAGAAACGTCGGTTTTAAATATTCTGTGTGTTGTAGCTGGCCAATGGTGGTAGCTACGCATACCAAATTTTCACACGTTTCACAACAATTTCTTACCTTCCTGATCATCCACTGAAGAAGTAGTCAGCAGCTAAGTTTCCCGCCATTTTAGATAGTTTTTAAACCGAGGTTGTCTGTATCAGGCGAGCTCCAGAAGGGTGGGAGGCGGGGGCCCTGGAAGGCGGGCAAGATGGTGTTCAAAAATTGAAAAGAGATGTGCTGGGATGAATTAGGCCAAGTTATAGGCCATTCAGGGCTCAGAACTGGCTAAAATGAAAGGAAATTTACAGCACAGGTCATTGTCCAACACCACAGAGCTGTACAGCCACACACAGCCATCTCCTGGTTGGCCAGGGCTCCATCAAGACCCCAGACCACTCGTACGGCTCGCCACTGTGCTCTAGAAAAGCAGCCAGCAAAAGCAGACCACTTTACTCTGGTCGACTGTGGCAGTGAAACTTGATAGTGCATTCAGTAAGCTTTGTGTTTGTGTGAAAAAATCAAACTTCCTGTCTTGGGCGATAAGAACGGTTTTCGTAGATCCAGTCACATATGAGGTAATGAGAAATTCATTCAGCAGAATACTTTATTTTTAAAATTTGTGAACCTTGCTGCATGTCACAGTAATACAGTTATAACAGAGTCATAATAAATCTTGGCACATCTTTTAACATATTCCATCATTCATAGCTGCTGCCTTATATAGAAGATCTGAATCCCATAGGCTGATAACTGCTGAAACAGAAATGGTTTAATTAGTGAAAATTGCAAAAGTGTTCAAGACGTAGGTGACTAGCTGGAACATGTGATGACCTTAGTGAAGAATTAAAATTTAAAACAAAAGAGTTGTAAACTGTTGTGCCCTCCCCAGCCAGGAGGTGAGGGGTATGTAAGACTCAAAATTGAAGCATCCAATGATTAGTCAAAGATGGAAATAAAATCCACAGATGCTCTTGAAATGAGCTTGAAACTGATCTAGATGATTTAAATAAGTCGATGCAGCACCAGAATATAGGATATGAATGCATTTCAACACAGTGTGAATCCACAATTTATAAAGGGTGGCAATGCCTTTTACTTCTAAATAGAGATTGATGACCACATAAATGGCAGAAATATTGTTGTAACATTGTCGATAATTATGCTTCTGGTAGCAGGGGCGGATCTAGGATTTATAAAAGGGGGGGACTAACTCAAGGTACTAATTTCTTGGGTAGAGGTGTGTGAAGCACACTTCCCAGCATGCAAAACATGCTGGAACTAGGGGGGTCTGGGGGCATGCTCCCCCAGGAAAATTTTGAAAAATAGATGCTAAAATACTGCAATTTGGAGACATTTCCGCATAAAATTCATACCTGTAGATAATTTATATACTGCCTTTAGATTATATAGGTCTCTCTAAAGCATTTTGCTAATGGAAAAGTTTGGGTAGGTACAGACAACCAAGTACATGATGCACCCTTCTCACAATTGCACAACACTGAATAGGTGCATGTTATGTTGAAAGTGGAAATTTTGAAATTTGAACAATACAAGATTGAATCTGAGAGCATTTTCAATGGAAATTGTGTACCTGAATTAAGTATTTCCATACATATTAACTACACAAGCAGAATGAAGCCCTTTAAACAGACCAATGCACTTCATTGTATGTATAGGCGCAGGCAGATTTGGTAATAGAACCAGCTACATGTTTCTAGTGAATGTTCTATTAGAGTAGTTAGCTGACTGCTCTATTAGAGTATCTCGATCTTGTACACCTCCAATGCTGATCCGGGTCCTTGTGCATAAACTTTAGCAAAAATCCACTGATAATACCTTGGAAAGATGTTTATAAGGTGGTTTTATGAGTATTTGTATTATTAGTGATCATATAATTATGCTAAGACAAAATTTCATTACAATACTCAGCATATTGATCAAGTAAAGCCTAAATATGAAGGGGGGCTTCAGCCCCCAAAGCCCCCCCCCCCCCCCCTGGATCCGCCCCTGGGTAGGTAAGTGAAGAGTGAAATGTATTTCCGGAAGATACTTCAGTGTATGAATATCATACCTGATTTTATTGGTGAAATAGATGTCTACCCTTTTACAGTATTAGAATGCTCTGTTAGAGTATATTAATCCTTTTACAGTCTTCAGTCTACACTCATTCAAACATAACATCAACAAAATATCATCACTCTACACTGGCTTAACACATCTACGTATATAAGTAGTCCAGAAGAGCTATACCCAATTCCATTGATTATTCTTTGTCCATGACTACTTATACTACAATATTTAGCTTGTAAATGTTCATAAGTCTGGAATTATGTCCACAAAATTGGAAACATATTAACATTATTTCAGCATACTGTATTAGGTACTTCCTATTCAGTTACAAACAAATCAGATTGTGGATAGTTCAGCTGCAAACAAATCATCCTGTGGAGAGTTAAGCTACAAACAAGTCATCCTGTATAGAGTTCAGCTACAAGCTACAAATAAATCAACCAGTAGAGGGTTTAGAAGTCACACTGTAAATATTTAACTGCAAACAAATCACCCTGTGGAGAGTTCAGCTACAAAAGTCACCGTGTAGAGAGTTAACTACAAACATGTCATCTGGTAGTGAGCTCAGCTACAAACAAGTCACCTTGTAGGAAATGCAACCACAAAAAAATTACCCTGTGGAGACTTCGGCCACCAGAATGTTACCATCCCCACTGTGTATTTCCAGTATGGTATCTTGAGCACAGTAGTGATATAACACTTCTTATTATTTTACTTTGATTTAATATCGTGCACTACTTTAGCTTGTTCAGTAGATTTTATCAATATACTATAATGGTTCCTAATCTAGTTGAAAATTCCAATTTCTTGTGCACTTGTATTATATTAAAATAACAAACTAGTATTACCATAAAACAGATAAAATGATTTATTTTCAATATTGATTCCAAGTCATGTGGTAAGTATGGTTGGCCATTGCAGGGTGGTAATGACTGGAACAGTGTACTCCCACCAACTACAAATAAATCACCATGCAGATAGATTAGCTAGTAACAAGTTACCATGTAGAGAAATTAGCTACAATATAGTCACCATAATATTATAAAGAGTTAAGCTACAACACATCACCCAATAGAGAGTTCAACTCTAATCAAGTCACCCAGCAGATAGTTCAGATATACAACGCTACGTACATACCATACTGTTGGTTAAGTCCCTTTAAGAAAACTGCATTTTAATTATAGCTGATTTCTCTATAGGATGATTGGTTTGTAGCTTAACTCTCAACAGGATAATTTGTTTTTAACTGAACTCTCTACAGGAGGACTTGTTAGCAGATGAATTCTCCATAGGAGGGTTTATTTGCAGCTAAACTATACAGTGTGACTAGTTTGTAGCTGAGCTCTCTACATGGTGACTTTTTGGAGCAGATCTCTCCACAAAATTATTTGTTTGAAGCTAAACTCTGTATAAATAACATTTGTTATTATTTTAATATCATGCACTACTCCACCTTGTTTCAGTACTTTTTATTGATCTGCTATGGTCCCTACTCTAGTTGAAAATTCAGAGTTTTTGTGCATTTGCTTGTTAACTTTTGTAAAATAAAATTATTATGAGTATTGAACCCATGCATACCGCATCAAAAGAAATGGTGCCTTGCATGAGTAGCCCCAGCTACCAAAGACGAATGGGACAAAAAGGAGGGCACTGGTAAGTCCATGAAGAATGTATTGTAGTTAGTATGGTATACCAAAAGGCAACTCTTGGGTCAAAGCGAAGTCGAACAGTGAAAAAACCAAACCCTTAGTCATAGCCTTTATTGAGTTACACTTGTGAGAAGGCATCAGTCAGTAAGTTACTCAGTCAGTAGAAAGTTCATTAAATACATTTTATAAAAAAATCCATAGCAACATCATAAAAGTGTTTTGGTTGATCTGAAGGCTTGTTTTGGGTTTAGTTTTATCTAACCAATACTTTTTCATTATTGTTAGGAAAAAGTGAGTGTGGTTTTGGTGTGATGTTCTTCATGGGCCACACCTACACTATTGTGGTCCCTACTATACAGTACTATCATACTGTATGATGAGTTTTCTTTGTATGACAAATAACTTGTTGTAATGACAGAAAGATATCTGACCAGGATTACTCTTACTCTATGGTGCACAATATTATGTTATAATTATGTAGTATATACATATGTACCACTCTGCGTGGGCAGTTCAAAGGTGTGGCGAGTGCTATAATTCATATATAGCACTGCTGTACTAACTGCATCAAGTGAATTATAACTTATATAATGCAGTGATCGCAGTGCAATGTATCTATATTGCACTGACTGCAGTTTTGTGCTACATTGCACAAGTGCCAGTGGCTAAGGCTGCTACGATACCTCACCTAGTAGGTGGCAAGACACTGCACTGTTTACTCGAATTTTTATATAGCCTAACATGCGAAATTTGATTCTGGGGCCAAACAGGGAATGTCACTACTACATTATACGTGCGATCTAAAAGCAGCCAATGGCGATCAAAGAGACAAACACGGTAGGTAAAACTCTATTTACATATATATATATATATATATGTACATGTAATAGTTATACCATGGGCAAGAGTGCTTAGCCTGATATATACGCACAAGCCCGAGGGCCGCAGGACTGAGGAAAAGTGTGTATATACAGGCAAAGCATGAGTGCCCATGGTATAACTAATATGTTCTACTTTAGCATGTAGACTCACCTAATTGGCAAAATCTTTAGTTGATATACCCTTCTCTTATATATAGGGAACCAAGTAAGCTGTGTTTGTGGGATTAAATTTTGCCAAACAAACTGTGATTGTGGGGTTCAATTTTAATACATCAAACAGTAGTTTGATTTTATTATTGCTAATATAGCAAATTTAAGAGACTAGTGTTAATTATATTAATTTAATTGCTACATTTACAAAAGTGAAAAAACAAACTACTGCTAATGTATTAAAATTGAATGCCAAAATCACAGGTTGTTTGGCAGAATTCAATCCAACAATCGCAGCTTGCTTGATTCCCTATATAAGAGAAGAGGATAACAGTAAAACATCACTGATGATTTCTGGATATAGTCAATGTCTCAAGTTAACGAGATATACACAGTGCATATATCTCGTTAAGGCAGTGTGTAACGAGATATGTGACCGGATTTGCAAAAAGGTACCTTTTCCACACATTTGACATACCAGCAAACAAAATGATGCAACACTTGACTCCTTATACTGATCAACTTGCTCTTAGTATCAAACTGTAGCCAGATACTGTAGCTACATTCATGGAAGAGTTTAAGCAATTATATGCTATAATCAAAAAGTTATGAAGCTTTAAAGTTCAAAAAATAGGTCAAATTTTGTGTGTGAAAAAGGTACCTTTTCCCAAATCCGGTCACATATACAGACTGCCTTAATGAAATATACGCACTGCATATATCTTGTTAACATTTTAAGTAAGTGCGATATGTGATATATATGAACTGGCTTTCCTTTGATCTGAGGTGTGAAAGTGGTACATATATATATATATATATTTATATATATATATATATATATAAATGTAGTTACATACCTTACTAGAAGCTTCCACCTTAACAAGTCACTTTTTTGAAATAATTTCATTCTAATTAATACTCACCTGAAAAATCGATTGTGGTGTTGCCATGTAATCGTATGGTCAAGGCCATGCTTGATACATAATAATGTCATTAGTTTTAGAGTGCCACAATCGATATCAGATTTCTACCTTATAAAAGAAATGTACTTGCAGCCTAGGATCTTTCTACCTGTTATACAATGCACAATTGTGCTCTGCCTGTATAAATGTATTCGCCTTCAGGCCTAACAGCCCTCAGGCTTATGTGTTTATATCAGGCAGAGCACTCGTGCCCGTTGTATAACTATATAATACACCCAAAAAACACCTTCGCTGTAATAAAGGCGTGCGCAAGAAACTACAAGTACCTGGAAACCAATGTAAAAAAAAAAAACAGCTCAGCTGAAGTGAAAAGTAACTGGTAACTTAAAGAGCTGATATCTGAAGCGGCCAAGAATACAATTACTAAAATTTAATCCATGCAAGAACACCTTGGCTATAAAACAGGTGTGTAAATGAAAGTAACTGGCAACTGAAATAGCTTATATCAGCAAAAATGGTGACCAAATTGCCAGCCAATTAGAGTTAAAAGAAATTACTTTGGGATGCAGCAAGAGTGAATATAGAACACAGCTGAATTATAACGGTTCAGTGTTAAATTTTTGAATTAGTTGTATATGACCATTCATTCTCGGCCGCTTCAGATATCAGCTATTTCAGTTGCAAATTACTTTCATGTACACACCTGTTTTATACCCAAGGTATTCTTGCTTAGATTAAATTTTAGTAATTGTATTCTTGGCTGCTTCAGATATCAGCTCTTTAAGTTACCAGTTACTTTTCACTACAGCTGAGCTGTTTTTTTGTTTTTTTACATTGGCTTCCAGGTACTTGTAGTTTCTTGGGCACGCCTTTTTTACAGTGAAGGTGTTTTGGGGTGGATATCACACATTTTTGTCAGTGATAGATTCTACAGATTGGTTTAAAAGGTATTTTTTTTAGGAAATGAGCAATTAACATTAATGCAGAATATTATCTTGGAGAGTCAGTAAAATCCATACATAATAATGACTGTTTCATTACATCATAAATTTGGAAGTATGAATTTACAGTGTAGTATGACTGTTCTATTAGAGTAAATCTATCTTTACCGCATGTGACGAATATATCTCACATCTGTGCATGTTAAATGCTTCAGACACCTAATTAAACTTGCAAGTGCCTAATTAGTTCACAGTTGCTACACAGCTATAAATACATATAATGTAATTGTTATCATCATAATAATTTATCATGTTATAACCATTTTTTAGTATTGTGATCACAACTTTAGGATTGGAGCAAAAGAGAAAGGAATAGAGGACTCAACCATCAAGACTTGCATATGGGAGATGGAACAGTATTTCCATGGACAATGCTGGTACTAACCCCTCAAGGATGTTGCAGTACAGTATAGATGCAAGACCAGAGCCTCGATCGCCACCTTTTGACTGTGGTCACAACTTCAGGATTGGAGCAGCAGAGAAAGAAATGAAGGACTCAATCATTAAGATAAAGGGAGATGGAATAGTATTGCCATGGACAATGCCAGCACTAACTCCTCAAGGATGTCACAGTGCAGTATTGATGCAACCACTCCAACCAGTGCATAAGACCAGAGCATCGATCATCACCTTTTTGACTGAAATTTTTATACTCGAAGCAATTAAAACTAAAAAGTTGTAGTACTTATACTTTCCTGTGGGAGCATGCCACCAGAGTCCCAGACTCCCTTGCCTGTTCAGCATATTAATAGGATTGAGCCTTACTACCACTTTCACCTTTATTCTGGTGACCCAGATGTACATATCAGCAACATAATACAGTAGCTGTAGATAATGCCCCTAGGCAGAGCTATTGGGGTGGGAATTTTTTCCCTACTATCACAGTAGTTCTTCTCGAAGTTCTTTGCCCGGCCATCATCAACTGCTGTCAAAACATTAGTCTCGTCCCCTGACCCTTCCTCAAGCATACGTATCACTGAAAAATAATTTAGTTTAGCAGTGCACAAACAATTATTGACAGCTTATACTATGTTAAAGTACACTTACCGCATTACTGAACCACGTATACCACCAGAATCCACCACATTGACAACTAAAACGTGATCTATTTAGGGAAAATCTCGTGGAAAGTCCCTAATTACCTTAATTGGACACATATGATACGTGGTTTTAAATTGAATGGTTAAGAATGTAACTTGTGAAGCGTACTTTAATCGGCTCGACTTTAATGATAAACTCGAGCCCCTCTTGAAAAACTACATCGCTTGAGCAACGCTTAAGAAGTAAGAGTCAAGAATACTGAGGTACTCTATGATATATGCTGGTCTTGAAGGCTAACAATACGAGGAGTGAAGTTTGTGCAAAGTGTCACATTGCCACACACTGATTCACCGTGTTTGTGCGATAGGGTTTTTGGGCCTGTCCACGAGATGTTGAAAGGAAATTCATTCCACCATATGTTCAAAGGAAATTCATTCAAACTTGTGAAGTTATTGATGTACTCATTGTTGGGGTCCACAGGGACATCAGTGATCATTTACCAGTCAGCTGTAAGTAATGTCACAACGGAAGGAAAGGAACCATTCCCATACCCCTATGGCATACCGATTTTCCAGTTCAGTTTATGTACACTCAACCACAGAAATGTAGAACTTTGGTTGCAGGTAAAAATAAACAACTTTTTACTCAGTTACAAGAGATTCACCCAGCTGGAATAAAATGTTGAAGTGAATGTCACTAGTACTAACTTGTTCATCAAGTATTGGACAATTCCAAGTGTCCGGATTATGCAGTTTTCAAATTTACACATTTAGGCAAGTTCCACAATACCCTATAATCTATTACTATATCAGTGTGGAATAATGCTTATAATAATATTTTTGTATTGTATTTAACACCTGCTTCTTGGTTTTTTTGCAGGCCATCTGGTCATGCCGGTTTATCCACTGGTAGTTGAATGTGATCATGGTACATATGTCAGTTGAGACCATGATACAGGTGTCATAAATTTCAGGTCAGTTGACGTACAGAGGAATTGCATTATTGCAATTGTTCTTTTCGCAGTTATCAATTATCAGTGACCAGGTTTTGATAGTGTACTTTTGTTTGACAAATGTCCTAATGTTCTGGTTTACATGCTTACCCAACAGTTATGTTATTCACTTAACCTGCATATGGGATATAATTTTTTAATTTCATTTTGATTATCCATTCTATTATTGGTACAGCCTGGCATGTTGATTTTTTGCACATTCTCTTTTTAATTCAGTGCCTGCTGGATTGTTTCGTCAGATATCGAAACAGGCATCTTTAGTGTTGTGACCGATGTTCCAGGTCAGTTGCACGTGTGTTTAATTTAAGGTTATCTTCAGTACCTGCTTATTCTTTTACAGGTCTTGGTATCGAGTGTCATGAATTTCAGGTCAGTTGATGTACAGAAGAATAGTATTATTGCAATTGTTTTTGTAGTTATCAATTATCACTGTATACTAGTGATATGAAGGGTGTCAATTTCTGAGTCAGTCTACTCAGATGTATCAGGCATAGTGTTGATGGGTCCAAGCAAATATCCAGTGTAGACTGTAGTGGCATCAAGGGTGTTAATTTCCAGGTCAGTTTACATGTTGTGATTTTAGTGATTTTCCTAGTACCCAGATTTTAAGTGTATTATATTTAATGCCCACCTGTTATGTTTTTAAATTATAGTATATCACTGTAGACAGTGTAACAGTAAGCCTTCTATGTTTTAGTAACTATTTGTTTCATAATTATGCTGTTGTCCTGGAATGGCACAATTTTTGGGCAACCAGTGTGAAGTCCAGTGGTACAAACGTTGTATTATGACCAAGTTGTGATAGCGTACTTTTGTTTGACTAATGTCCTAATGTTCTGGTTTAACATGCTTACCCAACAGTTATGTTATTCATGCACTTAGTCTGGGATATAATTTTAGTTCATTTTGATTATCCATGCTATTATTGATACAGCCCGGCATATTGATTTTTTGTACATTCTCTTATTAATTCAGTGCCTGCTGGATTGTGTCATCAGATATCGAAACAAGCGTTTTTGGTGTTGCAAGAGATGTTCCAGATCAGTTGCATGAGTGTTTAAGGTTAACTTCAGTACCTGCTTATTCTTTTACAGGTTTCAGTATCGTCACGCTGACATACAAGAGATCATCACTATTGTTGAACTATTTTTAGTAATGTCTTGATGATGTTGATTAATGTTGTGTTACACATTGACATATTATGTATACCATATGGAAAGAAATTTTCATGGCCATCATGACATTTGAGCATTGTGTAAGTTGTGTGGAACAATCCCAACTCAAACACGGTCACTGGCAAATCACAAACCACATTCGAGCCACAACACCACCAACCACATTTGAGCAATCCATTACAAGATTTTGTTGCACCATTTGTGTGTGCATAATACTTAATGAACGCCACAACACAAGCTTCATGGTACACACTACGTAGAGGTGATAACCCCTAAAGGCTTGTTACCTTTTGTATTTACCGTACCAGCCTTTGTGGTTAATTTATTAAAAATTACATGTAGTGAAGAGTATGCCTAAAGCACCTTCGCTAGTGACTTTGTTCTTCACTCCTTGTTTATAATACATCTGGCGATTTATAAACGCTTGCATGGGGTGCGGCACTAAATATATTTCTGCTTAAAACGCCATCCCTAGGGAACTTACAGTTCAGCACGCTGTCACAACTTGTTTATCAGGCATTAGAGTTTGTGTCCATGTTGTGTCTTTAAAAGTTATTGTAGGGATTAGAGGTTTGATTGAAGAAAATATGCATATAGGTAAACCAGAATTGGATAATGCCAGTGCTAGATGGACTGTACAAACATGATTATGTTGACTGGTATAACGTGATAGTAGTTGTAACATAAGGTAGAGAAATAAAGTGAAATGCGCCTATTTTTATTTTGTGATAGCTACTTTTTTTATTTTAGCGAGGTCGCAAGAAAACTATGATGACGATGATGACAACTCCTAAAGATTTTTTTATCATGTAATGCAATACAAATCTATTAAGAGATGTTGCATAATCCAGGACTAATATTGCAAAACCAACCCTACACATAAATAACTCACACTAGTGGCCGCGCATCTTTTAATTGGGCATGCACTTTGTAGTTTCTTGGCCGCTCGACTCACTACCGTGAGTCTTGATGTATATACATAAGTTTTAATATGCATAACGTATTCAGATTGAAACTGTTGAAAACACAAATGCACCAATTGTAAGCATACCAATACATAGGCTAACCTGTAATACGAAGTCTAAATGGCACACTAATATAAGTATCTTCATCATAGGTAATAGAACAAGTGATGGTGCCACTATCTTCTGCAGTAAGACTATAACCATTCACATTTTGTGTTGTCCGACCAGTAGGAAAACAATGCTCATTACCGCCATTGAAATCAGAATTTTTAAAGCATCTTTCAGTGTTCCACTGATACTCAGTGGCAGTCAAATATCCCCCTCTATGTGTAAGAATTCTACATGTCAAAGTAACATTACTCAGTATTTGATATTCAATGAAGTTTTGATTATTATTCACTTGTCTGCCATTTCCACTGCTGGTTGTTATAAAAATTCCTACATACATATAAAAATACTTATTTAGCAACATAATAAACATCACACTCTTAAATACATTCTGAGTGTACACATGAACATTTACATGCATATTTTAAAATATCCTTTATGTAAATTCTGCTTGGTTGTAAAGAAAAGGCACAGCCAAGATAGTAGAAATAACTGGCAGCCAACACCTGATAGGCCAAGGATGAATGTTTGCAAAAGTAACATTAGACCTTTATCCCTGACTTATGCTATACATTGAGTCTTGCTACATTCTTAATTAATCCCTACAAATTCTAATTTTACAATAATTATTTGGTCATTTCTCATTCAATAATGAAAAAAGACAATCAAAATTAATTACCTACTTAGTGTTAAAATGAAGTCATTAAGAATGCAGCAAGACTTGATGTAGAGCACAAGACAATGATAAAGATATAAGGTTACAAATATTGTTCATCATGCACCCTGTAGTGGCACAATAATAAAGATGTTTTTCCAAAATCCTAATGCAACTAAACACCACCTTAAAAAGCTTTTCCAACCTCAAAAGAAGTCATAGAAGTTAATTTGGAAGACGTTTACGTACACTAGCAAAGATGAAGTCAAAAAGACTTGATAAAAGTACTTTCTTAAAGAACTGAAATCTGCCATTTCAAGCCATTTCGTTCATCATCTTTCCCACATAGCTATAGTAAAATGTGAGTACTTTTTGGGGATCAAAACCTTCCTATGTCTTTTTTCACATCCATGACCTATTTTTAAATGCATATATATCACAATGATAACATCCATTCTAAGCAAAATTGCTTCTTGTGGGTTCACATTGCCATTGCTTCTGACTTTGTCTCTGCAAGGGTAATCAACGTGTTAATTTTGTTAATAAGTATCCAATGCATTCATGTGAACACATTCATTTGGAAACCCTATATCATTACTATATCAACGTTGAAACCGGGTCACTACTGCTGACCCGGATGACCCACTGACCCGGATAGCAATCCGGGTCAGACCCGGATGTGACCCGGATTAATTAAAGCCGAGACGTGTTTCAGCTAGTCTCGAGCGAGCGAACGAGTCTACATTTTGAGCGTTCCATTCGTGTTGAGTAAATATTGCAACTTCAGCCTAGCTGTAGGTTGAAGACCAAAAAAAAAAAAAAAAAAAAAAAGGTCTTCACCTACTGACAATAGCTACCCCTCACCATAGATACCCTCAATTTCGTGCTACATACTACACTTACTAACAAATGGGCGTGGCTGAGCGTATGTTGGTAATGCGATAAGTGGGCGTGGCTCACGAAAGAGCTACGCGATAGCGTTTATAAGTTTCCAATTCGTCAAACGAACAATTTCGTTTCTCACGTGATCCAATCCGGGTCAGACCCGGATAAATTGTAAACCGGGTCAGACCCGGATGACCCGGAGAAAATGTGACCCGGATGACCCGACCCGGTTTCAACGCTGACCTATATATGTTTAACATTAAGTTATACCAGAGCAACAATGCTGTTGTCTACCACTGCATACTTGTCTTATTGTGATCCCATAACTGCACAAGTGCACATGCCTATATGATAAATCTGAAGCCATGCATACTATTGCTGACCACAGTATGCTGTACACTGCCTAAAGTTGGATATGTCAGAGCTATATAGTGACCGTCTCAGCAAAAACCCGACTTGTTCGCACATTAAAAAAAATTTATTCACTCAGCAATATCTGCAGTATCCAAGGAATGGACCACCAAAGTTTCAGCCTTTTGTGGTGTGTAGTTTTGGAATTATAGCGCTAGACAGTAGGAAGAGCAAGTTAATTGATTTGTACAGCGACTATACTGAAAATAAACTACAGGCGCTTACATTCGCAGCCATAACTTCCGTTTAGATTAGTCTACAATGTTGCAATGTGGCTTACAACGTTCACCATGGATCAGCACATCAGCCAAGGTATAGTATTAGCCCTGTATATACTTGCGCATATGGATATGAAAGCGGTTTGTTAGAAGAAATGATGATGATTTTGTTTACGTTTACCGCATCGTAAACAAATGCACGTGACACGCATACCTTTGGAGATAGAGAAACGAAACAAAGATTTTCTAACTCTCCATGAGTAGGCGAATACGTTGGTATATAGTTTTAATCGATTTGAGTCTTCCTTCTTCAAGTACTGGTCCCGATAAAAACTTGCGTAGCTTTTTTGTAGCATGCGTAATTTTACGAATTATGTTATTGTTTCGATTTTCTCAATACGCATGCTTGTGCGAACAACTCGGGTTTTTGCTGAGACGGTCACTTATAGTATAAAGCAGGCATGGGGCGAAGTACATGTGAAAGTACTTAAGTAAAGTACAAGTACTTCAACATTTGTTGAAGTACAAGTACAAGTACAAGACATTGTTTAAGAGAAGTACTTATAAGTAAAATACAAGTGCTTTTGAAAGTATTTAAGTACAAGTAGCTACAAATTATGTTTACAGCGTTCACAATTGCATTATGTAGTTTTGGTTGCACCTAATAAAATTGAGAAAATCTGCCATTAACAAGGCAAATTCTTTCAGGAGTAAATACCTTTCGTGTAATGCTAAAGAGTCTCTCAACAGGGACAGAGGAAGATGGTACTCCTAGAATGTTTTTTTTGTCAACCTTGAAAGCGGAGGGTATTTCTTTTGGTCTTCTTATTTGCTGGATTTTGGGCCATTGTTGCTGTGTTAGTTTCAATGTATTTATCCACCTGCTTAGTGAGTGTACTTCGTTGTTGTTGACTTTCTGTTCAGGACACAATCTTTCTTCTTAGCTGCTATAGCTGCTTCTTATAATGATCAACTAAATCTTTCAGGCCAAAAGCAGTACAACTGTTTCTAAGATCAACAGAGAAATGAATCAGAAGATGGGAAACCTTTTAAATTCTGTTTTTAAAGCAAATGTAGCAAAGTGACTTCATTCAAAAGCTGACCATGTCAATCCAGGAATGTATTATCTTTGAGCCATTATAGCTACAACTTATTTCACTTGCATTATGTAAATGGACTTCATTGTACTTCATGTACTTCAAAGTACTTATAAGTACTTTGAAGTACTTTAAGTACCTTAAGTACATTACTTAGGGCTTAAGTATAAGTACAAGTATATACATTACATATGTACAAAAAGTATTTAAGTATAAGTACAAGTACTCAAGAAGGTGTACTTCAGTGTCTTTAAGTACAAGTACCAAAGTACTTTGCCCCATGCCTGGTATAAAGTACATTCAATAGAAAGGAAACAATACACTTGTGTTTGCTAACTCTGATAATATTAACTGACTACTTAACAGCTACTGTACGTGATTGACTTTGATATACATGTTTAGTACTGTGTAATACCAAGCACCACCAACGCATCTTATTATCATGTTAGCTATCCATAAATAGGTTTATTAAAAGTAAACAAACTAGTGTAAAAGTAATTTAAAAAATTAAAACATGGAAATAGAAATTGCTGAAAGAAGTTAAGAAACAGCAGTCAAACAAGCCAGCATGTTAAACACACAGAAATCTCTATTTGGACTCAAATAAACTTTTATACAGAAGCATTTTCACTACTTATCTGCCCCTGATACTACTGTTTTTTCCTTAGTTTCTACTGTATCCATTGAGTCCAAATAGAGATCTAGGTGTGTTTAACATGCTGACTTGTTTGACTCTACTTTCTTTACCTTTTCAGTGATCTCTTTTCCCATGTTTTAATTTTTAAATTACTTTTACACTAGTTATAATTAACTTCATCCATTTCGAAACTGCAAGCTGAAAACAATGATATGGTTTTCAAAACTTGGGCGTGAATTTTGAAATCAAAGCAGAGGGATCAGAAAGGATCGAAGGGTTAGATGGAACCCCCTTCTGAAAGAGCCCTACTAAATTATTACTTGATGAACTGTTGACAAGTTTTTCTCTAATTCAGTACACCAAAATCAGGTTATCAGTCAAATAAATATGTGACCGAATTTGACAAAACAAGGCTTCCACACACATCCAGTTTTATGACTTTGAAGGACAATAACTCAATGTAGGAGTATGCAATCTGTTTAAAATTTTGACCTGTTATTTCAGAATACTGGGAAGAATTGTGTAAAAAATTTAGGTAAATAGCTTACTGAGTTATCAAGGTACAGTTTGTTAGTCAGAAAATTGGATGTGTGTGGAAGCCTTGCTTTGTCAAATTTGGTCACATTTACTCATTGCCAACACTACTAGTGACACAAAGCCCTTTTTTACCTTCTACACTGCAAAATCACCAGCCCGGCATCTTACAGGCACCTCTGTAACAATCATTATAATTTTGAAGGCTTAAGCTAATATGTGCAGTTACTTATATATGTGACCCGGTCTGTGAAAAGGGTTCTTGTAGCCTTTTCAGTTGCATGTACTGTATTTGGCCACCTGTAACTTGACCTGTGAATGTAGTATCACCCAGAAATTTTGTACCCTTATACCCCTAACAAAGCACTATGGCATGGGGTAATATGAAGGGGATAGGTTGAACACATCAGGGGTTATGATTAGTCAAATGTGACAATTTGGAAAAGCTATAAAACCCCAGACCTTTTTGCAGACTGGGTCACATAATCAAGACACACGGTAGTGTGTCGTGCGGCCCAAGTAGCCGGCGCGCCACACCGTGAGTATATTTACAGGAAGAAAGTAAACGCGATTTTCACATCTTTGTAGCTCCGTGATTCCTTATCCGATTGAAATCAAAGTTGCTACAGAACTGCCGGCGAGGTAGGGGAGTCCACATACCAAATTTGAAGAAAATCGCTCGAGCAATTTCCGAGATACGAGCGGCCAAAGTTTGGGTTTTTTTTCTTCGTTTTTTTCTTCTACTTCTTCTTTTCGCACACTTTGCAAAATCCTCAATAAAACACGAATGCGTGCTTGGATCGGGCTGAAATTTGGCACACTTAAAGGGCTCATTAAGGCGGATCTCCGTACCAACTTTGGTAGGAATCCGATGAACATTCACGGAGTTATGACCGATTATCTGCGTAAAATAAGGTCGAAGGTCTGTCACGCCCACAGGATAAACCGCTTGAAGGAATGAGCTGAAAATTGCTATGTAGATGGAGTAACTATCGTAGGAGTGCCTTTTTGTGGTTTGAAAGGAATCCAGTTAAAGGCCATCGAGATATGCACAAAACCCAACCTATGTCACAATTACGCGATCGACTTTTATGAATAAAAACTATTAGTTTTCACGCCTACCAGCCAAACCGCTTAGAACAGTGAGCTGAAAATCGGTGTGTAGCTGGAATAATTATCATAGAAAGTCCTTGCAGTAGTACAGAAGAATCGGATTACAAACCACTGAGTTATGATTCTAAAGCCAACTACGTGTAGCATTTGCGAGATCGAGATACTCTAATAAAACAGTCACCCTAATAAAGTATTCAGCTACGTTTATAACTTACTCCATTATAGAATTATATGGCATTGCAAGTTATTCTGTAGGGAGTTCAGCTACAAATAGTTAATCTTATAGACAATTCAGCTACAAGCAAGTCATCCTGTAGAGAGTTCAGCTACAAATATGTTGCTGTAGAGATTCAGAACATTATAAGTCACACTGAAGAGAATTCAACTATAAACAAGTCACCTTGTAGAGAGTTCAGCTACAACAAGTCACTCTGTAGAGAATTCAGCTACAAACAAGTCACTGCATAAAGGGTTCGGCTACAAAAAACTACCTAGTAGAGAGTTCATCTAGATCAGCTACAAACAAGTTACTTTATGCAATGTTCAGCTACAAGTAAGTCACTCTGTAGAGAGTTCAGCTACAAACAAGTCACTCTGTAGTACAAACAAGTCACCATGGAGAGAGAGTTCAGCAACCAATCAAAAAACCACCATGTAAAACAGTTCAGCTATACAAACAAGATATAACTCTATAGAGAGATCAGGTAGAAACTTAACAGATCACACTGTAGAGAGTTCAGCTAGAAACAAGTCATCCAGACTGAGTAGAGAGATCAACTAGAAAACATCACCTTGTAGAGAGTTCAAATCACCCTGCAGATAGTTCAGCTACAAAACAAATCACCCTATAGAGAGATCAGCTAGAAGAAGTCACCTTGTAAAGAGTTAGCTACAAAGAAACTACCATGTAGAGAATTCAGCTATGAACAGATCATCCTGTCGAGAGTTCAGCTAGAAACAAGTCATCCTGTAGAGAGATCAACTAGAAGAAGTTACCTTGTAGAGAGTTCAGCTACAAAGAAACAACCATGTAGAAAGTTCAACTGCAAACAAATCAAACTGTACAGAGTTCAGCTACAAACAAATCACCCTGTAGAGAGATCAGCTAGAAACAAGTCACCCTGTAGAGAAATCAACTAGAAGAAGTTACCTTGTAGAGAGTTCAGCTGCAAACAAACCATCATGTAGAGACTTCAGCTGCAAACAAATCATCCTGTAGAGAGTTCAGCTACAAAAGGATCACCCTGTAGAGAGTTCAGCTAGAAACAAGTCATCCTGTAGAGAGATCAGCTACCTTGTAGAGAGTTCCGCTACAAAGAAACCACCATGTAGAGAGTTCAGCTGCAAACAAATTGAATTGTAGAGAGTTTAACTACCAACAAATCACCATGTAGACAGTTCAGCTAGAAACAAGTTCTCCTGTAAAGAGATAAGCTAGAAGAGGTTACCTTGTAGAGTGTTCAGTTATGAACAAACCATCATGTAGAAAGTTCAGCTGCAAACGAATCACCCTGCAGAGAGTTCAGCTACGAGAAGATCACCCTATAGAGAGTTCAGCTAGAAGAAGTCACCTTGTAGAGAATTCATCTGCAGAGAAACCACCATGTAGATAGTTCAGCTGTAAACAAATCATCCTGTAGAGAGTTCAGCTAGGAACAGATCACCCGGTAGAGTTCAGCTAGAAACAAGTCAACCTGCAGAGAGATCAGCTAGAAACAAGTCATCCTGTAGAGAGACCAGCTAGAACAAGTCACTTTGTATGTAGAAATTTCAGCTACAAAAAAAAATCACCCTGTAGAGAGGTCAGCTACAAACAAATCTCCCTGTACAGAGATCAGCTAGAAGAAGTTACCTTGTAGAGAGTTCAGCTACAAAGAAACCATCATATAGAGAGTTCAGCTACAAACAAATCACCCTCTAGAAAGATCAGCTAAAAGTAGTCACCCTGTAGAGAGTTCAGTTACAAAGAAACCACCATGTAGAGAGTTAAGCTACAAACTAGTGACCTTGTAGAGACATCAGTTACCTTGTAGAGAGTTCAGCTACAAAGAAACCATCATATAGAGAGTTCAGCTGCAAACAAATCACCTGTAGAGAGTTCAGCTACAAACAAATCTCCCTGTAGAAAGGTCAGCTAGAAGAAGTCACCTTGTAGAGAGTTCAGCTACAAAGAACCATCATGTAGAGAGTACAGCTACAAAACAAATCACCTGTAGAGAGTTCAGCTACAAACAAATCTCCCTGTAGAGAGATCAGCTAGGAGAAGTTTCGTTCAGCTACAAACAAATCACCCTGTAGAAAGATCAGCTAGAAGAAGTTACCTTGTGGAGAGTTCAGCTACAAACAAATCTCCCTGTAGAAAGGTCAGCCAGAAGAAATTACCTTGTAGAGAGTTCAGCTACAAAGAAACCATCATGTAGAGAGTTCAGCTGCAAACAAATCACCTGTAGAGAGTTCAGCTACAAACAAATCTCCCTGTAGAAAGGTCAGCTAGAAGAAGTCACCTTGTAGAGAGTTCAGCTACAAAGAACCATCATGTAGAGAGTTCAGCTGCAAACAAATCACCTGTATAGAGTTCAGCTACAAACAAATCTCTCTGTAGAGAGATCAGCTAGAAGAAGTTACCTTGTAGAGAGTTCAGCTACAAAGAAACCATCATGTAGAGAGTTCAGCTGCAAACAAATCACCTGTAGAGAGTTCAGCTACAAACAAATCTCCCTGTAGAAAGGTCAGCTAGAAGAAGTCACCTTGTAGAGAGTTCAGCTACAAAGAACCATCATGTAGAGAGTTCAGCTGCAAACAAATCACCTGTATAGAGTTCAGCTAGAAACAAATCTCTCTGTAGAGAGATCAGCTAGAAGAAGTTACCTTGTAGAGAGTTCAGCTACAAAGAAACCATCATGTAGAGAGTTCAGCTGCAAACAAATCGCCTGTAGAGAGTTCAGCTACAAACAAATCTCTCTATAGAGAGATCAGCTAGAAGAAGTTACCTTGTAGAGAGTTCAGCTACAAAGAAACCATCATGTAAAGAGTTCAGCTGCAAACAAATCACCTGTAGAGAGTTCAGCTACAAACAAATCTCCGTGTAGAAAGGTCAGCTAGAAGAAGTTACCTTGTAGAGAGTTCAGCTACAAAGAAACCATCATATAAAGAGTTCAGCTGCAAACAAATCACCTGTAGAGAGTTCAGCTACAAACAAATCTCCCTGTAGAAAGGTCAGCTAGAAGAAGTCACCCTGTAGAGAGTTCAGCTACAAAGAACCATCATGTAGAGAGTTCAGCTGCAAACAAATCACCTGTATAGAGTTCAGCTACAAACAAATCTCCCTGTAGAGAGATCAGCTAGAAGAAGTTTCCTTGTAGAGAGTTCAGCTACAAACAAATCACCCTGTAGAAAGATCAGCTAGAAGAAGTTACCTTGTTGAGAGTTCATCTACAAAGAAACCATCATGTAGAGAGTTCAGCTGCAAACAAATTGCCTGTAGAGAGTTCAGCTACAAACAAATCTCTCTGTAGAGAGAGATCAGCTAGAAGAAGTTACCTTGTAGAGAGTTCAGCTACAAAGAAACCATCATGTAAAGAGTTCAGCTGCAAACAAATCGCCTGTAGAGAGTTCAGCTACAGACAAATCTCCCTGTAGAGAGGTCAGCTAGAAGAAGTCACCTTGTAGAGAGTTCAGCTACAAAGAACCATCATGTAGAGAGTTCAGCTGCAAACAAATTACCTGTGTAGAGTTCAGCTACAAACAAATCTCCCTGTAGAGAGATCAGCTAGAAAAAGTTTCCTTGTGGAGAGTTCAGCAACAAAGAAACCATCATGTAAAGAGTTCAGCTGCAAACAAATCACCTGTAGAGAGTTCAGCTACAAACAAATCACCCTGTAGAAAGATCAGCTAGAAGAAGTTACCTTGTGGAGAGTTCAGCTACAAAGAAACCATCATGTAGAGAGTTCAGCTGCAAACAAATCACCTGTAGAGAGTTCAGCTACAAACAAATCTCCCTGTAGAGAGATCAGCTAGAAGAAATTACCTTGTAAAGAGTTCAGTTACAAAGAAACCACCATGTAGAGAGTTCAGCTGCAAAGAAATCACCCTGTAGAAAATTCAGTCACAAACAAATTGCCCTGTAGAAAGATCAGTTAGAAGAAGTTACCTTGTAGAGAGTTCAGCTACAAAGAAACCATTCTGTAAAGAGCTCAGCTGCAAACAAATCACCTACACAGAATTCAGCTACAAACAAACCACCCTGTAGAGAGATCAGCTAGAAGAAATTACTTGTATATTGTTCAGCTACAAACAATTCACCCTATAGAGAGAACAGCAAGAAGAAGTCACTTTGTAGAGTGTTCAGTTACAAAGAAACCACCATGGAGATTTCTGTAATAAATATATGTATTACATATATAATTTGTACATTTACTGATAAAATCAGAAATATTTAAAGTACATCTGCTTCATCTTTTCTTCTTCCTGTGGAAAAGAAAAAAAGACAAGTTAAAAAAGTCCCAAAGCCGGCCTATGGCCGGATAGGCCGGCTTTGGGGTATACAAATACAAAAAGAAGTGAAATGTAATCCAAAACAGCCAGCTGTAAAAAAAGTGTGCGGCCCTCAAAAAGGCTACGGTGAAAAAAAATGTGAAATCCAAGGTGGCGGCCAAGAAATGGCTGTGATGGTAGGTTAATGGTAAAAATTTTAATAACGGCAATTTAGACGAAGTTTTTGCCAAGACCAAGCGGCACAAAAATTCACCTGAATTGTTGTTATTAAAATTTTTACCATTAACCTACCATCACAGCCATTTCTTGGCCGCCACCTTGGATTTCACTTTTTTTTTTCAGCATAGCTTTTTTGAGGGCCGCACACTTTTTTTACAGCTGGCTGTTTTGGATTAGATTATATATATATATAAACTTTAGATGCATTTCTAAATGCCTAAATAGTAAGAATAAACAATGAAACATTGCTGGAGAGAAGGTAGGAACCATACAATGATGGCTGCCAAGAAATAGCATTAATATGATGTGAATGGTAATTAAATAATGCACATGGTCATTATTAGGCTTGCACCTATTATGCTGGCATAATTTTGAGAATAATAGGTCACCAATTTCGTGAGAATAATTCCGGGATAATAGGATGGTTAAAGGAATAATTTTACAATTATCTGATGTCCATGGGATTAATCTGTGGAATTAAGGGGTGTGTCTATTCTTAATTAGCTAGAAGAAAGAGTTACGTTACTAAGGGTGATATATAGCTGACATTATTATACGTGTGCTGGCTGAAAAAGAGATGAAAGCCTTTAAAAGATCGATATATATATATAATATACTATAATAGAAAGTTCAAATGCTCTAATAGAGCAGTCAGATCATAACTAGCTACAGTAACTAATAAAAATAAGTTTGGAATAATAGACTAGACACAAGAACAATTTTGGGAAATTCTAGAAGGAATAATAGGTAAAATTTTGAGCATCATAGCTGCAAGCCTAGTAATTATTAAAACTTCTTAGTTTTAACATCACTGCAACCATGGGTGCATTCACCACATTATATATTTAGTTCTGAAACACTTCATTGTAAGTTAAATTTACTACCCATTTAGGGTAGAATAAACCATAGATACTTTGAAATACAAGAGAAAATGTGACAGAGCCTGCAAAAGCAGAACATGTGAGAACACAAAATTTTGTATTTTCAGACTTCATAATTCATAATTATTTATGCCACTATGCTATATTCATACAATTTTCAGCCCTTATTAAACATTGAATTAGGCTATTATATAAATAGTCTATACCAGTACTGAGATACTGTAATTCATTGTATTTTCATACAAAAAAAATGATAATTGAGTAAAACTTTTTTGTATAACTTAAGTGAATGACTCCTCTATTAGAGTAGTTTGATTTTATGTAAAAAATAAATTTAAAAATCATTTAAGCTATTTTCGTACAAGTTTTTACATATAAAAAATATTATGTAATGAAAAAAAACAAATTACTGTATGAGCTGTTGTGTGATGGGATGTAGCTTGTGCCCACTGACCTGTTTTGAGTGTTTTCACTTGCCCGGTCACATTTCTTGGAATATTTGAAAAGTGGTTTCTACCAACAATAGCACCAAGCTAGATTCAAAAATTCTAATAGTTTCAAGAAAGACTTCCAAATTTATATGTGACCTGATATGTGAAAGCATGTGGGCACAAATGGGGCTGCCAAGATACAGGGAGGTGGGAAACTGGGGCATTTTCCCCTGTCCCCAGCCTGAAAGGGGCCCAGGGTGGTCCCTTGAAAACTCCTAAAAAGATTGATGTACGCTAATAGAGCAATCAGGTATATACTCTAATAGAGCAGTCAGGTATGCACTCTAATAGAGCAGTCCGGTGTACTCAAAATAATATGTATTTAAATATTCATTATGTAATTAGTGGAATTTTTCAAACATTCTAACATCACATGCATGACTTTATACTACTATAGCTTTGGTGTGCAGTGTTTAACCCCCTCACTACCAAATTTGTAGAGGCCTCCAATCTACTGCTATTAAATTGTCCAACAGCAGCACGATCACGTGTATAACACATCATGGACAATTCTATTTAGTGCCGCTGAGATGAAGGATGAAAAGTGAGAGGAAAATTATAGTGCGGTGCTGTGCTGTGCTGTTGGGTGTATTAACGCACCTTTTCAAAGTGGAATACAGCAGTCCACAATGAAGCTTGTGTTTTAGTGTGAACAGGTCAGTGTTGTGGAAATTGTAGGAGTTTAATATGTTCCAATAATTGAACTATAATTATAGACATATTATAATTCAGATTGTATTTCTTCTTCCCGCTGGATCCTGTATCTTGTAGGTGTGTCATTTATTTTGTAATTTGAGCACTGGCGACCTCTTTCAAAGTCTTGTATGTATGTTAATTGTCATGTGTTGCTACACTTTTTGACCTGTTTCCAGGTTTGTGTTTGTGTGTGTGTGTGTGTCAATTGTGTTATGTTACCACGCACTTTCTACCTGTTTCCGGGTCTTGTATTTGTGTCAATTGTGTTGTATTACCACACACTGTTGACCTATTTCCTGGTCTTGTATGTGTGCCAATTGTGTTGTATTACCACATACTGTCGACTTGTTTCGAGGTCTTGTATGTGTATCAATTGTGAAGTGTTACCACACACTGTTGACCTGTTTCCAGGTCTTGTATGTGTGTCAATTGTGTTGTGTTACCACACACTGTCAACCTGCTCCTGTATTTGTATGTGTGTCATTGTGTTGTGCGACTACACTATCAATAATTTGTTAGAATTATATAGGTACATCATTTGTGTTGCACTGTACGTACTTGCAACCTGATTCTGGATCTTGCATGAGTATCATTTGTGTTGTGTTGTCTCAATAGCAAAAGATGTTATTTGTATTTACAGATCACAAGAAAGCTACAAAAACATCAGAAGAAATGAAGATCAAAGGAATGAGATTTGTAATGTCAGCATAGACACCTTGGGAATGGTAGTGTGACTGTTGAAACTTGGTGAAATTTCCGGATGTGCTGATATATTCCTCAATATAATTGAGAAGCAAGTATAGATTATATGCCATTTTGTTGACAACATGCAGAAAGTTATATTTGAAAGGTTCAAATTTCATGAGCAGCTGGATTAACAGACTTGTAATTGCTAATATCCTCCACCTTTTCTGTGATCGAGTATGGTTGTGGTGCTATGCATGCAATAATTGGAGTTCTCATGATACTTATTACATGCAACACCAGTGGAACCAGACTTAGAAAAAATGTTATTTTATTATTATGTATTTTCATGATATTTTTCCATGACAGGTAGTAGATCAAGTCACTGAATACATAGGCAATAATAATCATAGGGATGTAGTTATGGTGTAGACTTGTGCAGATACGAGTGCAGTGTCTGGGAATCACCAGGGTAATTTTTAGCACTTGCGGACTCTAATTTGCCTATAGAGTTGTGCAGTCACTGCACAATTATAAGGACTGCTCTGGTTTGGCGATATGTTGATCTTACCAGGGGCGGATCCAGGAGCTGGAAGGGGGAGGGGCACAAACAGGCTAAGTTTATTTATTAGACCTTACAACACAAGTTGTAGGTGGTTGGGGAGAGCCAGATTCTCTTGTTAGTTACTGCATTTTGAAGCAGAAAATAATCATAGTCACGCTATTGATTACCATTTGTAAATGGTTGTGAAGTATTAAAAGCTGTATAAAAGATTCTGAATTTGTTTAAAAACAGCAACATGATAAATATTTTAGAGGCGCTCAGTATGCACGAAGGTGCTGGGTGTCAATTTCACAGCTAGGTTGACTGGTTTGCTTTTTTTTCAAATGAATTTGTACAAAACCCATCTGGAACCATTCCCTTCTGTTTGATCATCCATCTATCGATTGATTGGTGTCTGATACTATATAGCTCAGTATCGCGAATATCAACGTGATGAATATCTCAGCTGTTTCTTGTACAACCACTCGTGATGATTTACAGTGTTCCATACACTTTTCACCTCGAAATCTTGATCAACAAAACTTATGACAGCATTATAAATATGCATAGACAAATTTTCAGCTTGCTAAGACAGTGTTTCATTCTCTTCGTATATGGTCATGACATCATTACGTTCATGTAATTCTGCATAGACGGATTTGATTCTGTATTAGTATATTCTTGGCCATTTGCATTTTACCAAGACGTTGCTCAGTTCTCTTCGTATTTAGCATGATTTAAGCTGTGAAACAAATCACCCTGTAGAGATATCAGCTAGATACAAGTTACCTTATAGGGATCAGCTACAAACAAATCACCATGTAGAAGGAAACAAATCACCATGTAGAGAGTTCAGCTATATAGAAACAAGTCACTCTGGAAAGAGTTCAGCTACAAACAATGGGAGTTTCAGCTACAGTTCAGTTATGTATAAGAAGTCACCTCAGAAAAGAAAAAAAAAACAAATTAGAAGGAAGCGCCATAGCCAGCTAATGGCCAGCTTTGTGGCTTGCAATACAAAAAGAAGTGATATCTAAACCAAAACAGCCAAGCTGAAAAAAAGGATGCGGCCCCCAAAAAGGCCAGGATGAAAAAAGATGTGAAATCCAAGGTGCTGGCCAGCAAATTCACCTGAATTGTCATAATTAAATTGTATGCCATTAATCTACCATCACAGCCATTATTTAGCTGTCACCTTGGATTTCACATCTTTTATCCTGGCCTTTTTGGGGCACTTTTTTGTTTGTTTTTTTTACAGCTTGGCTGTTTTGGTTTAGATTATAATAACACAATAAACATTGCTAACCTGTTTACAGTTGAAGCTATGATCTGGTTTTCCAGCATTTGAGTAAGTGCGCATGCGCATACAAACACGAGGTGACTATTTCAAGGCGGAAAAAGTAGCAACACACAACTCCAACCTATATAATCCTTCTCCTTACTGTTTCTCTTCATTAGTAGTGCCATTATATCACTTCGAAGAATCGTCTAAAACTCTTGCTATCAACACTGAAAAATACGTGTTTGCATATTGAACCGCGCAATATTGTGTGGCCGAGAAGGGTTACCCACCCAGGCGGCCGCCAAATTTTTGGGGGGCCACTCACCTCGCACTTACGGCGGCCGCTTATGTTGGCCCACTCAAGGCGGTGGGGCTACTGCTGCTAATGGCTGCTAGCTACTGCTGTTGTTAGCTGCTGCTAGCTGTTATTTATGGTTAGATGCTACTGCCTGTTGCTAGTTGCTGCTAGCTGCTACTATCAGATTCTAACTGCTGCTAGCTGTTGCTGGTGTTTGCTGCTAGCTGCTACTGCTGTTAGCTGCTTGCTGCTATTGCTTGCTGCTATTGACTGCTACTGTTAGTTGTTGCTGCTGCTGTCAGTTGCTGCAGGTATGCTTGCTGCTAACTGCTGCTTGCTGCTGCCTATTGCTGTTAACTGCTGCAGGTATGCTTGCTGCTGCTGCTGCTGCTGCTAGTTGCTACCATTAGTTGCTACTGCTAGCTGCTGCTATTAGTTGCTACTGCTAGCTGCTGCTGCTGCTGTTGCTGCTACTGCTGCTGTTGCTGCTGCTGCTTCTGCTGCTGCTGTTGCTGCTGCTGCTGCTGCTGCTGCTGCTGTTGCTAGCTGCTCCTGCTGCTGTTGCTAGCTGCTGCCTCAAGATGCTATTGCTGTTGCAGATATCTTAGCTACTAGCTGCTGCTAGCAGCTGCCTCAAGTTGCTGTGCTGCTGTTGCTAGCTGCTGCAGATATGCTAGCTACTAGCTACTGCTGGTGCTAGCTGCTTCTACTAGATTCTGCTGTTAGCTGCTACTGGGTACTGCTGCTTGCTGCTGACATTCTCATTACACTTGCTTTTGTTACTACTATATTTTTGGTTGCCATTAGCATGTTGCTGTGTTTCCTGTTGTTTTAATGATGGTACCAGTTTACTCCTGCACACTACTACAAGCAAGAGCTGCTGTTATAGCTAGTGCTGTGTGGTTACTTGCTGTTAGCTGCTGACTGCTCCTACTAATTGTTGTAATGTTCACTGATGTATTTTTTATGTCTCCTGTCAGTTTCTAATTACATAGCATGCTGCTACTTATCAATAACTGCTAGATTTTACTACTAGATACTGGTAACTGCTGGTAACATGTACTGCTTTAGTTTCTACTGTTACTGTTGCTAAAAGTTTTTGATTTATATGATTATTAATCAGACTCCTGTATTCAATATAGCCAAATTTCTTATATTACACGCAAAATACAGTAATGCTAGAAAGAATGTGCACATAATCAGCAATACTGTGACTTCAGAGTGAATGCTCTAGCTATATAACTTGAACTAGCCACTGAGCCAGTGCTGCTGAAAAGGATCTTACCTAGCATGACTCTGTGCTTCTTTTGTCAGTGCTAGTAACATGCAGCTTTCTAAAAAGGTTAGATACCCACTGTCATGCTATAGCAGGTTGAAACTCTCATGCTTGGTTTGGCACCTCGGTGGGTATTAATTAGTGACCTCAGCTGCACCTTGGTCACTAATTAATGCAATGCCTCGGTGACCAAACAGGGTACAGAGGAGCCATATCAATGGAACCCTGTGTGTCTGCATGGGTGTTGGTCAGTTTTTATGGTTAATTGGTTATGTCTATCTTTGTCTCCCCCCCCCCCATTGTGAAAATTGTCCCTACACCTCTGAATATACCTATGGTGTGGCACAGGCTTCTTGGGTCTCACTACACATCATGTGTCTTGATAACAATAGACCTGAAGGATGTAAATCATGAAGGAAGACACACATTGAGGTTTCTAATTACACAAATGGATTTGCTTTTCATGGAAGTAGAATATCATTGTTTTATTTCCCTATCATGAAGTACATATGCGTTATTTGTGTTTGTTTACATTGCAGTGAAATCTTACTTTATCAGTTTGAACAGCCTCCTTGCTTAAAGCATGGTAAGTATTTAGGTAAATTACTATACCTTGACGAATACCCCAGTTAATAGTGAATCAATTATGATAACACAAGTTCTAACTCTGTAACCTGTTTCACTCAAGACTTATGTTTGATTAACAGGTGCATGTAGTTTATATTCCATCATAGTCACTGTACACACTGTCCAACTAATGGGCTAACAAATAAATTGTGTGTTTGTAAGTGTGTCTGTGTAAAATTTGAAATTGCCTGCAAAACAGCATATGTACATACATAAAACAGTAAATGTTCCTACTGTTTCAAAATTTTACTGCGTGAACACTTGTAAATTCTCTAAGACGGATCCAGAATGGGATATTTGGGGAAAATTCCTTCCCTCTCTGTGGATGAGCCATACTTCTTTATAGAAATACTATACACCTTGTTAGACCAAAATTAATTGATATAATTCATAAAAGCCATAATGATTACCACCATGTTATAGCAAACTTACCTGAAACACAGCTGTAAAGCTGTCACTTTGCCCTTCATATGTACTAAGCACTATTTGTGTTGCTGGTTTTAAACACGGCAATAGCCTTTTAGAACAGCTTTTAAGAGTTCACAACCATCTGCAAAGGTAAGCAATATCAGGACAAAAATCAACTTAATAAGAAGTGGTTATTGCTACTTGAAACCATAGTAATTAATAAGAGAATCTGCACTCCCCTGTTTGTGCCTCTCCCTTGGATCTGACCCTGACTGTGATGACATTATTATGCTATGTGTGGTCATTACCACTTTCAACACTATTATTTCGAACACTTTATTGGTATATCTATAAACAAAGTCAGAAGTTCTACTGTAAGCAAGTACTGCAATATGTTTCCTATGTATGTGCTAAGGTGTAGTTTGCGTGCACATTCCCTGTTCTCACAGACCCATGGCCTAAATGAAGTTTTGGAAATGATGCTATAGTATTTGATTGGAAGTACTCAATAGTGCTATACAAAAATTCTATAAGTGTTCAGACATTAACCAAAATGGTTGGAAATATGTCAGATGCCTGAGCATAATTTCAGGTTTAGCAGACTTCATCATCAATGTAATCAGCTGATCAAATATCCTGCTTGTTTATTGTTAGTATTTTGCACTTACTTTAACTTATGAGTTTTTGTTGTCTAGAGAGAGAAACCAATAGGCTATTAAAATTTCAGCCTTATCTGGTGAGTACTTCTAGAGCTGTAGTGATAAACAAAAAGAGTAAAACAATTGATTTTGTACTTTGGCTATAATTATGGACAAAATATAGCTGCTTGTTTATCAGGAAATCTGAGTGCAACAGGCTACATAGTTAGGACCTATGTCACTCTATTCACCATGAACTTAAGGCTGCCATCAAGGTGCAGTTTTTAGCCTAATTGCACCCACACTACAATAGTAAATACTAATGCTGTCAAGGCTTCAAGCCTAGAAATTGCAATGATAAAGTACATAATGTATTACTGCAACATAAACAAACACACAACTTATGTTTATTTCTTGGCATAGAAAAATATTCTTACTCTCCATGACAAGGCAAATCCATTGTTATTAGATTTTGACTATATATATTTCACAGATTGTTTACTGAAGTGATTAAACCATGCATTAAAATATTTATGTAGCATAGTTTTCCCCAATGTATTTCAATGAAATTTAATAGAATTATGCAAACAAGTCAGGTTCATTCAGTGATTATATCCAAAAAATATTTCCATTATTATAATAACACTATAGAGCAGGACATACACTTAGATTTACACATTTGACAACATTTGCTTACTTCTAATTTCAGGATGGCGAACCACAGTTAAATAGTGAGAGTCACTTCCAATTGGATTTTTCACATAGCATCTATATCTTGCTATATCCCTTCCTCCAAAACTACCAATGGTGTAATCTAATCGAAACACTGCAGTATTTCTGTTATGAGTCAACTTTACTAGATCTGTTCGCAAAGGTTGAGGTTCACCTTCTTTCCACATAGTAAATATGTCTGGTGGAGAACCACTTGATGTGCAGGATAATGTTAGTGGAGAATCATACACTCCATAAACAGTAGTTGACTCTACAGTTATCTCAGGAGATGCTGTGTTGTAATATAATAAATAAATAGAATAATAATAGGTAACTGTGACTATTGTACATAATTATTCTTAGATTAATCACAGAAACATGCAAAATACATATAATATGAACTGGTAAAAATATATTATTATTATTATTATTATTACTATACACGTTGTTGTTTCATCATACATTAATTATTTAATTATTTATGATGTATAATGATGAAACTTTGTGTTTATGTTATTACTTGGTTGTGTAATTAAAATGGTAATAACTTACTTCTTTCGGTAAAGTATACTCCAATTCTCAGACTCTCAATCATGTTGTCACTATTTCTCAATGCACAAGTGTAAACACCTTCAGCAGCAGCAGTTAAGTCTCGACATATAAATGCATTAATTACTCCAATTCTATTAGGATCTCCTCGTGGTTGAATCAGCGAAGAACCAATGCAGTTTCTATTATCTATCACTGAGCCATTGAAATACAATCCACCCAGTTCAGCATTGTCATTACCACTCGGTCCCAATCCAGTTACACAACGAAACAATATACCAGAACCTCTTGTTGGACTAATGTAGGTGTAATTACCCAAAGCATTACTAGATGTGATGTCGTTACTTCCAGTACTTCTTAAACCTCCAATAAGTGCAACCCCTATATTGGATCACAGATACATTTAAAACTTATTTTAATATCTGTTTTTTTTTAAATATCTAAGTAGCAATATTGTGAAACTCCATATAATTACCAGTACCTATTTTACTGCCCAAACAAAAGGTCCACCAGTGAAATTAATTCCTAATTTCATTGACATCAGTGAAAAAACTTGACATCAATGAAATGCTGTATTTGCAAATTTCATTAGCTAGAGTATGTGCTATCTTGCAGCATTGTTGCTTGGCAATGGTTGCTAAGGTATGGTTGCTGTAGTTCAAGATTGTTATTACCATAGAAATGATATCCATGACAACAATTGCTAAAGTGATTTTATTTATGGTTGCCTGTCAATAGATGTTATGGGCTATTCTGTTCTTTATTTGTGCCATAGCAACCACAACATAAGAACTATTGCTTGGCAACCAATGTATCAGTATGGTATTAACTTTGAATAGCATGTGTCTGCAGTAAAATTTGGGATTGATTTCACTCTTATTGTATTGAAAATGGAAGGTGTAGGGAGAGTATCGAACCTAGCTATACCCAACAAGCTTGTTGTAATTGTAATTGATTACTAATCATTAGGTAATTGTAATTGCTCACTGAGCATAAAAATGATGGTAATTGCAATTAGCTGTTCAGTCAATGTTCATTATGTAATTAAACAAGGTTACTTTTATCTTCCAAAAAGTTTAAGGGGTTTTCATCCTTTGTAAAATCTGCATCATATAGATATGTTTTAAATTCTTCATCTACTATTGAATGTTCTAAACCATCCACAGTATTTGAGGTACCAGTATCCAGAATGCCAAACAAGTTTTTTGTCTTAGTTGGGGGCTCTACTGATTCTACTTTTCTTCTACTGTAGTTGCATGATGAGCATTGTCAGAAATTACCGTATGTATTTATTACAAATACCCAAAAAAATTGGATTTTTCAGCTAGAGAAGGGACCATACACATTGATAAAAGTACTGAAACAAGTTGGAGTAGCCCATGATATTAAATTACTGTAACACAATAAGAAGTGTTATAGCCCTACTGTGCTCAAAATACCATAATGGAAATGCACAGTAGGGATATAACACTTCATATTGTTTTACAGTGATTTAATATCATGGACTACTCTAGTTGAAAATTCCAATTTTTTCATGCACTTGTTTGTTACCCTTTTTGTAAACAATTTTAATATGACTGGTGAACCCATGCATACTGCATCTGAAATGGCATCATGTGCCCCAGCTATATCAATTATTGTCTTAAAACTGAAGTATCCATTACACCTGGTTGTCAGTTATGTTCAACCTGTTACACAGCTTTTCAAATCAAGAACTGTTCAAAAAGCACCTCTACAATCCACGCATACCAAAAGAAAGAAATAGTGTCGCTCACCCCAATTATATTAATGATTGTCTGAAAAGTAAAGTATCATTACGCTTCATTATCGGCTATGTTCAACCCGTAACACAGCAGTATGAATCAAGAACTGTTTGATAAGCACCTCTGCAATCAAAATAGCCACTATGAAAAATACAGACGATTTCCGTTATGAAGGGAAGCCATCACGTGCTACTGCCAAATCGACACCTTACACTCACAGCAAAAGAGGACACTGGTAATTCCATGAAGAATGCATTGTACATACTGTGGCACCTGTCAGGCTGAAGCAACGTCGAACAGTGAAAAAATCAAGCCCGTAGCCTTAGCTGTTATCGAGTTACGCTTGTCTGAAGGCATCAATCAGTCAGTTACTTACTCAGTCAGTAGAAAATTCTGTCAAATAATTTTTTTAAATTCCATAGCAACTTGTTGAAAGCATTTTACGTTGATCTGAAAGCTTGCTTGGGCTTAGTTTTACCTAACCAATACTGCCTCATTGTCATCAGGGAAAATTGAAGCAGGCTTTTGGTGATATTATTTTGTGGGCCATGCCTACTCCTTTGCAATCCCTACTATACAGTTACTATGATAGCTACTACTCAAGTTATGGGGTAGTATTGTTATAATAAGTATAAATAAATACCCAATTCTAAGTACAATAGCAAAGAATATGCTGGGAATTCCAGCAATATCTACACCAATTGAGTATGTATTCAGATATACTGGCAATATTCTCAAGTTGTAGACTATTATCCAAGAAAATTGAACAGTCAATATACTGTACCTAAAGATTAACCCTTAAGTTATTTAGTAAAACTGCAGAAAAACCTTATGGCTTGTGTGATCTTTGCATGATACATAAGGACCCCACCCATTAATTAACACAGAACGCTATATACCATACGAAAGCCCTTTTTGCCTTCTACCCAAACATCTAAAAATCTAACAGGAAAACACGTAACTCATGTGCTTTGAAGTGCTTCACCATAGCAGCGAAAGATGGGCGCCGCCATTTTGTTATAACCCCGGGTTGTATCATATTGTATATTTTTAGAATCCTCATCACATGAAGAACATTTCTATTCTTAGTAGAACACACCATGATGCTCAAAGTGAAAGTCATCAAAATTTAAACAGGTACAATTGTTTTTGATGCATTTTGTGTGTTTATAAGTGTTGATAGTTCCCCATACTCAGGGCCGCCCACAGGGGGGGGGGGGGGGGAGGAGGCAACTGGGGCATGTTGCCCCGGGGCCTAGCCTGAAAGGGGACCCAGGAGGCCCCATGAAGGGCCCCCTGAATACCTGTTTAAAAGATCGATATACTCTAATAGAGTAGAGTAGTCAGATCTAAATACTCTAATAGAGCAGTCACAGTATTCTTCAGAGGAGCAGTGTAGCAAGCTTATAGATAAGGAGATATGGTTGGTGCTGGGTAGTTATTGTCATTGCCAGCAGGTTGTGACCTTTTTTTTTTTTTTTGGTCTTCACCTTACAACTTGGGTGAAGGGCCCCACTTTAACTCTTTGCCCTGGGCCTCTTAATTTCTCTGGGTGGCCCTGCCCATACTCATTCTTATCGCTTTGCATTAAACTTTTTTAGAACATCTGGGCCTTCTCAACAAATTGGTGGTTATTTCAACTTTGCAATTCTTATGATGAAGGAGTTATGGGTCCGTTTATAAAGGGCACCCGTAACTAGCATTTTTTGGAAATATATTAGCCATTCGGTAATAAAGGGTAGTTATTGTTGTACCCCAATGTACTGTGGTGTCTCGGGTAGCTACACTTAACTGTATAAGGCGCAAGAAGCTAACAAGCGTGGCAACTAGCAAGCAACAACTTCAAACAATGATAATAGAACAACTAACACAAAAACTCATTAACAATACAAAGAACAATTATAGCTAAACCATAATTATATCCGGTTAGACCGGTTTTACAAGATTTAGAACATGTTCTTATATATAAGGTTTCCTACAAAAATGTAATTATAAGTACATTTAGATTCTACTACATTTCCTCCCTCCTAAATACTCACAAAAAACATAAGGTGTGTGATGCACTAACAAAAAGTGAAATAATTAATAACTACAAAAATAAACAAAAGTGTGTGTTCATAGTTCAGTCACCAAGATGGATCGTAACGTTGCATGGCTGTGCGTGTTCGAGATGGGTAAGTTCTACGAACTGGTTTAGTAGCTACTTCTGGTTCTTGCACAGGTGTTGTTGGGGAGGGTTGTTGTTCTGTACTAGATGGGGTACCACTGTTTCTATAATTGGTTCAAGAGTTACATCAACTGTTCTTTTTCTAATTTGATCTTGATGGCAACATCTCTCATGGCCATCACCTAATCTCACCAAAAAGGACACTGGACCCGTTTTCTTAACAATAACTTCAGGCAACCATTTTACCCCAGGCCTGTAGTTCTTGAAAAACACAGTATCCCCCTCTACAAAACTACGGTCAACAGCATGGGCATCATGCTGCTTCTTCTGTGTAAGCTGCTTAGCTTCCACTCTTTCAGCAGTCATAGGTTTGAGAAGATCTAACCTAGACTTGGGATGACGACCAAAAAGCAAATCTGACGGAGACATACCAATTGTGGCATACGGTGTTAAGCGATAAGCCTTGAGTATCTTAGCTAAACGTGTGCGAGTGCTACCCTTCGTCACCTTTAAACCTTGCTTCACTATCTGTACAGCTCGCTCTGCCAACCCGTTGGATGCTGGATGATACGGGGCAGATGTGATTTGCTTAATACCATTTTTCTTCAAGAAAGCCTTGAATTCTGCACTTACAAAGCAGGAACCATTGTCTGACACAATGGTGTCAGGGAGAACAAACTGAGCAAATAGTACATGTAGCTCTTCAATAACAGCAGCAGCAGATGTAAAAGATGGTGTATTGATAGCCTCAATCCATTTAGAGTGTGCATCAATGATGAGCAAGTACATCTTTCCTTTCAGTGGTCCAACAAAATCAAGATGAAGTCTAGCCCATGGCCTAGTTGGCCACTTCCAAGGATGCATGGGAGCCACAGGTGGTGTGGGCTTGTGTAGCTGACATTTTGTACACTGTCTCACTGCCTTCTCAATATCATTTGTTATCCCTGGCCACCACACATGCATTCTGGCTAGTTCCTTCATTTTCACCATTCCAGGGTGTCCCTCATGCAGTTCAGTTAGGACAGCATCTCGATAAGCAGATGGCACTACAACTCTTGTACCCCACAAAATACACCCTTCAAAGAGTGATAGCTCATCCTTCTTATTCAGGAATGGTGCAAGCTGTGGGTTGCGGCTACTTTGGATCCTAGGCCAACCTTGTTGCAAGAAATGTACAATAGGTGACAGTTCTGGGTCTTGACGAGTGCTTCTTCGAATTTGTTCATCAGTCACCGGGGAGTCATCTAAATGTTCAGCCAAAAGTACTAGTTCAGGGGGTGTTTGTACTGCCGCTTGTTCTATAGGGAGTGGTAATCGGCTTAAAGCATCTGCATTACTGTGGGCTGTGGTTCTGCGAAACTTTAGAGTGTACTCAAACAAGGACAAGTACAATGTCCAACGTCGCACTCTTGCAGAAGTTTGTGAAGAAATGGGTTTGCTTTCTCCAAACAGACCCAATAAAGATTTGCGATCAGTGATTAGCTCAAACGGGTGATCAAAGAGGTAGGAGTAGAAATGTTTAATCCCAAAAACACACGAAAGACCCTCCTTTTCTAATTGAGAATAATTACGTTCGGCTTTGTTTAATGTATGGGAAGCATATCCAATGGGTTTCTCAGACACATCTTCCATTCGGTGAGCCAACACAGCACCAATTCCAAACGTGGATGTGTCACAAGCCAGTATCAAGGGAAGCTCAAGGTTAAAATGTACTAGTAACTGAGAAGAAACAAGCATGTTCTTTGAGTGCTCAAAAGCCTTGTCTTGTGGTTTACCCCATTTCCACTTAACATCTTTGGCAAGCAGTCTGCAGAGTGGCTCAAGTTGTGTTGACAAGTTAGGGAGAAACTTCCCATAATATGTAAACAGGCCCAAATATGACTTCAGCTCAGTCACATTGGTGGGGGTTGGTGCTGACTTCATGGCTTCTAGTTTATCTGGTAGAGGGTGTAACCCTTCTGCATCAATTTTATGGCCCAAATAAGATGCAGACGAAGCCATGAATAAGCACTTGTTCTTCTTTGCCCTCAGGCCAGCCTGACTCAATCGTTTCAATACCTCCTCCAGGGACTGCATATGGCTTTACTCATTATCACCCGTCACTAGTATGCCATCTAGGCAAACTATGACCCCTGGAATGCCTGCTAATAAATTGTCCATCTCTTTCTGAAATATCCCAGGAGCTGATGAGATGCCATAAGGCAGGCGGGTATACTGAAACAAGTCTTTATTTGTATTAACTACCACATATTTTCTGGAGTCTGGGTGTAAAGGTAACTGCTGATAGGCCTGGCTTAAGTCCAGCTTGGTAAATTTCTTCCCTCCTTGGAGAGTGGCAAACAAGTCCTAGGAATTGGGTGTCTATGCAGCTTGGCCACCAGGTTAACTGTCATGCGGAAATCACCACACAGTCTGACACTGTTACGGTCACTTTTAAGCACTGCTACAACAGGTGCAGCCCAGTCTGTATACTCCATGAGTTCTATGATCCCTTCAGCAAGCAGCCTATCAATCTCCTGCTCAACCTTTTCCCTCATAGCATAGGGTAAGGTGCGAGCCTTGCAAAAACGTGGGGTTGCTTCGGGATCAACCTCTATTTTGGCCTGTCGCCCTTTAAAACTGCCTAATGTATTGTGGAATACGTCTTTGTATTTCTCTAGCAGGCTCTGCAACCCAGTACAAGGTATATAGTGGATTTTACCCCAATCCAATCTGATTGACCCCAGCCAGTTTCTACCTAGTAACGTAGGCCCATTTCCCTTCACAACCACTAAGGGTAAATTAGCTTCGTGACCCTCAGATGTTACATGAACATTTTTCATACCTACTATTGGTAAAGGTTCTTTAGAATAGGTTTGCAATTTAATATCTGAAACATCTAATTGTTTAGTTGGCCAAAGCCTCTGGTGGGCACTCTCAGACATTATAGAAACAGAAGCACCCGTATCTATTTCCATGGGGATTTTACATTCGTCTATCTGTACATGTACCTTCAATGGTGGTACCTTGCCCCCAATCTGCTTAACTGCATCAATTGAAGTCAATGAATAATCAGACTCTTCATCAGCATCCTCATCTACTTGGCGGATCGGTTTACGTTGCTTTTCCGGATGCAGTTGCTTGTTTTTCCCATGATGTGAGGTTCCAGAACTTCTACACACTTTGGCCAAGTGGCCCTTCTTCCCACACTTGTGACAGGTTTGATCGCATAATTTACAGTCTGTGATTATGTGTCCAGCTCTTCCACAACAATAGCATGCACAATCACTGGTCTTCTTAATGAGTGTCCTTGCACTTATGACATTATGTACAGCTCCAGAGTCATGCTTGTTGCCATGAAAACTGAGTGTGTCACGATCACGTCGTGGGGTTCTCATTTCACGCAGGTTTTTCTCCGCTTCTTCGCAGCCTTGAGCAATTTCCAACGCTCATTTGTAAGTAAGTTTCGGCTCTGCTAGTAACTTCTTTTGTATTCCGTCATCATGTATTCCTGTCACTAGGCGATCACGGAGCATCTTCTCCAGCGTGTCCCCAAAGTTGCAGTATTCTGCTAATGTTCGTAGCTCTGCAATGTACGTAGCTACTAATTCACCTGGTTTGCGGGTCCGTGAATTGAAACGGAAACGCTGCATAACTTCCGACGGTGGGGGATTTTAATGCTTTTTCAGCACCTCCACTAACTGCTCGAACGTCTGGTCACTCGGCTTTACAGGAGCCAAAATGCTTCGCAACAGTTTATAAGGACCTGGTCCCACCACTGACAAGAAAGTCGATCGACGCTTAGCCTTGTTTTCGTCTCCGACAATTCCGTCTGTCTCGAAGAACTGCTCCAGGGTTCAATATACTCACTCCATCCTTTTACCTCTGGATCGAAGTGGTCAATCCTTCCAAGTAGTGCGGACATCCTCGTCGCCAGATTATGTGGTGTCTCTACACTTAACTGTATAAGGCGCAAGAAGCTAACGAGCGCGACAACTAGCAAGCAACAACTTCAAACAATGATAATAGAACAACTAACACAAAAACTCATTAACAATACAAAGAACAATTATAACTAAAACCATATATCCGGTTAGACCGGTTTTACAAGATTTAGAACATGTTCTTATATATAAGGTTTCCTATAAAAATGTAATTATAAGTACATCTAGATTCTACTACATGTACATTAGTAATTGTAAAGTTATCATAATTGTTAACCATTATTTTACATTCTGAATTGTAATTATTAGATTTGCTTTAAAAAGTAATTGTAATTGTACTGATTACTTTTGGTGGGTATTACAACAAGCTTGATACCCAATAAAAAATGAGCCCATAATGTAGTTCGTATATCTTTGCGTCCTCTCATAAATCTGATTGCTGTTGATTGCCCAGATTTAACACCTTCTTAGTTTGGTCAGGTGGTCCACATTTAATCCCTATAACTAAAACCCAATTTAGATGTGTCACTTTTACTATCAGAACTTTGGAAGCATGGAATAGTGACCATGATGAAATTTTGAATTAAGATGCAGCATGCAAAGTTGATTGATATCTTTGGTTTTCCAGGTTAGTTGGCTGTGTATTTCTCTTTGTACTAAGTTTCTCAGCATATTGTGCCATACACTTCTAAAGTACACTGTTCTTTCACTCTGTAGCATCAATCACTCAATGTGTATGCACGTACCCACTGACTTATAGTTAGTCACCAAACAACACAAATCACTACTTTATGGCCTCATTTTTCACAGGATATAGCATAGTTTGACACTCTTCCTATGCCATTAGAAATATTTGATATAATCTAACCAATAAACAGCAAAGCTGTAATAAAAAGGTGTAGCTTCCAAAAATCCTGGGTGAATAAATATGTAAAATCCAAGGTGGTAGCCAAGAACTGACTATGATGGTTGGTAATGGCAAAAAGTATTTTAATGGTCACAAATCTGGTGAATTTGTGTTTCCTCCTCTAAGTTTGACACCTGAATTATCATTAATATTAACCTATCATCACAGCCATTTCTCGGCTGCCACATTGGATTTCACATCTTTTCACTGTGGTATTTTGGAAGCTGCTACCTCTTTTGTAGCTTGTATATGGGATTTTTTTGTTATTAGATGTTACTTTTTTTTGTAATTTCATACCTAAAGCCAGGCTATGGCCAGCTGTAGGCATTTCTTTTAACTTGTCATTATTCTTTACTACAGGAATGAGGATTATGAGGGACACTAAGATATTTATGATTACTTATTTAGTTATATGTGTACAATTGAACTATATTATGTACAATTGTATTGATTATCAAAGTTGCTATACAAGTTGAATTGGTTGTAGCTGAATACCCTTAAGGGAATATATGTAGCTAGAGCGTCCTGTAATGTAGCTGAACTCTTAATAGGCTTGAGCCAATTATGCTTTGAACATTGCCTATTATGCTTTTGAGCAGTGCTCAAAAATTCAGCCTATTATGCTCAAAATTGTGCTTTTAATCAAAATTGTGCTTGAGAGCTGACTGTTTTGATAGAGTTTATCTACATTTTCTGACTGCTGTATTATAGTAAGTGACTGCTCTATTAGAGTATCTGGATCTTATTTCCATCAAGTGTGAATAATCAGTCAAGAAATAGTAAAAATAATAACACTGCAAGGTGTTTTGAAATGTGATAATAATGTACAGTGTGTTTATGGTGTGCAGTATTTTTTGCATGCATTGCACATTTTAATTAAAATTCTTGAAAATCATCCTATTACATTGGAACCTCAGTTATCCGAACCCCTTCGGACTAGGGTTGGTCCATAAGTCTGAAAAGTCCGTATCTCTGAAACTGTGTATAAATAACCTTAAAATAACATAAGAAATTATTTTAAAACATTAGTATTTTTAACTACTCTAATAGAACAGTCACTACTCTAATAGAGCAGTCAGTTCCGTGGTTCAGTTAAACGAGAATCCGGATAAGTGGGGTCCGGATAACTGAGGTTCCACTGTATGCTGGCATAATGTTAATGCTTTTGCTAGCCTATTATGCTCGAAATTATGCCGGCATACTTGGCGCAAGCCTAACTCTTAAACTACATAGCAAGGGCGGATGCAGACTTTTGGAAAGGGGAATCAAAATAAAATGGCACTTCACTGTCTGGTTTGGTAAGGTGAGAAAAAATCACATCCTGCATGCTGAAAATAGCTGCCCATTCCACCAACTATGACTCCATCATGGATAAAGTCCTTACATAGCTCACTACACATCGCTCGAATACTCTAACTGCTTCATTAGAGTGACTGTTCTAGGTGAGTATTTTGACCTTGGTATAAGGGATCAAGAACCTTCTTTGAATCCCTGTATCTGCCACTGCTGCATAGTGAAAGGTTTGTCTCCACAGAGTGACTCATAACCTAACCAAATTTTCCACATAAAGACTTGTAACCTTCTACCGAATAGTTTTCTTGTGGCTGGATTCTCTATAGGGTGAAAAAGATATCTCCAATGTGACTTTGGTCTGCAGGCCATTTAGATACCAGCTTAGCATCACATTTAGTTCCAAACCAGGTAAGTAACCTAAGTAGGGAATTTTAATTAAAAAGTTTTATTATTGTCAAGTTATAACTGAACTGTCTACAGGGTGACTTGTTCCTAGCTAAATTCTCAACAGAGAGTGAGTTTGAAATATAATCTTTCTAAAGTGTGACTTATCTCTCTAAAGGGTGAGCTGATCTCTTTACAGGTGACTTGTTTCTAACTGATATCTCTGGGTGCTTTTTTCTAACTTAATCCCTACACATTGACTTTGTTCCTAGTTGCATTGTTTTTAGTTGACTCTCTACAGGATGAATTGTCTGAAGCTGAAATCTCTACAAGGATGAATTTCCTTTGCAATACAGTGTTGGATACTCTCCTATATATATATATATATATATATATATATATATATATCAAGACACATGGTAGTGTGTCGTGCGGCCCAAGAAGTCGGTGCGCCACACCGTTAGTATATTAAAGGAAACGCAATTTTCACATCTATGTAGCTCAGTGATCCCTACTCCGATTGGAACAAAATTTGCTAGAGCCATGCCTCCCAGTTAGGGGAGTCTACATACCAAAATTGAAGAAAATCATTCCAGCCATTCCCGAGATACGAGCGAACAAAAGTTAGCTTAATTTCTTAATTTTTTCAAAGTAGATATAGTACCGGCACCGGTTACGAAAGTGAACGGCTATTTTACCGGCACAAGTCCATCATTTGCTGGACTATCAAACAAACCAGTTGCGTCTAGGCGAGCTATAGTTGGTACGCGTTCAATATGCCCCGAGCATTCGACTTTAGGGTACGCGTCTAGTAGGTTTCCCCGAGCATTCAACTTTAGGGCACGCGTCTAGTAGGATGCCCCCGAGCATTGAACTTAAAGGGACGCGAAAAGTAGTTCCTTAGCGTTAGGGGTAGGCTAGGGTTCAGCTTTGGTTTCTTCTCCACTCTTGTTATAATATATAGAAGTCACTTGAGCCGGATGTTTATAAGATAGAAACTAAAGGAGATGAGGAGCTGCAGCACCGGTGGTATAATCGTTACAAACATTGGTTATGAGTACGGATTCCCGGGTTCGAGCCCTCGCTTAGACAACTTCTCTTTTTTTCGCTTTCTTAGGTTTTTGTACAAGTTTTTTTTTAAAACACACGTAACATTCTAAGTATTATACAATCTACTGCCGGCAAAATAGCCGGCAAAATAGTGTAACCGGTGCCGGCTCAATATAACCTGCCTAATTTTTTCTTCTTCATTTTGCACACTTCGCAATATTCGCCATAAAACACGAATTCGTGCTTGGATCGGGCTGAAATTTGGCAAACTTAAAGGGCTCATTAAGGCTGATCTCCTAACTAACTTTGGTAGGAATCCAATGAACATTAACGGAGTTATGACCAATTATTTGCGTAAAATAAAGTCGAAGGTCTGTCACGCCTACAGGGTAAAACTCTTTTTTTTGTTGTTGTTTTTAAAGAAAGAAGAACCGGCCCTAGTTAGCACTCCCATCCACCACACTCTACTCTATGCTAAGATGTTCTATTAAAATGGGTTTAGCCTATTCCTACACCTACAGAGCTACTGAACACAGAACTTACTGAACACAGAATAGAAAAAAAGGAAGTGGGGCGTAAACGGCCCCAAGATTCCCCTCCCCCAGTGCAAGGTCAACTGATGCTGGAACATGACACTTAAAGGGATGACCAGAGGAGGAGCGAGAACCCCTTATGCACATGATGGCAGAGTGCAATAAGGAGAAGCCAAGACGGCAGCGAAGCCAGCTCATCACCCTACAGTAGAGTGATTTCCACTTACAAAATAGGAGGAAAGCCAGGCGCTTGTAAGCCACAGTGGTGGAGGCACCCATGCCTCCAGAAGTCAAAAAATCAAGAGGACTAAAATTACCATGTTTCACATGTCGTAGCCTCTCCTCATAATGACGGCACTTCAAAGTTTCATGTTGGCGATAGGGATTACAACGGTTTGAAGAGGCATAAAGGTTAAATATTCTAACATCAAAAAAAGTAGGTTCAAACCAAGAACCCCAGCATCCAGAAGCCTTGACGTCCAAGCTAGCACCAACATCTTGGTTAGCTGTACGTAGGGAGAGAGATCACCACCCAAGGGCTGAAGGGAAGTTTCAGTAGATACATCATGACAAACCTCTGACATTTATTCTGCAGTCAAATGTCAAATGTCATTGTGGTGGATGGTAGGGAAGGCTCCATTCGGATAGCTGAGAGCATGTTCAAAGTTGTTGGATCTGCCACAGACACAGCTGACAGGAAGATTCTTAGGAAACAAACCATAACGGAGAGCTAACGCATTGCAAAAGTCACCTTTGTGGAGAGCAAATCCATGACATTCCAAAGGAAAAGTGGAAAGTCAGGATGATGCACCATTCTCACCAGCAAGTTTCAGGGACAGTTGGAGATTGTTGGACAAAGTTGAGAAAACCTCTGAAAATCTTTGAGGGAGATTCTGATGTTTGATGGATAGGGCTTCTTGTTTAAGAGCACATTGTTGTTGTAAGATGGAGGAATCAAAGCAATAAAGCTTATTCAAGATGGCAGATGCTAGGGAGATGGAACGGATGTGGAAAACTGATAGTTGTCTTGGGAAGATTTACAAAGGTCAAATACACCAAGGCCCCATTGACGGATTGGCAAAACAAACATAGCCCGTTCAGAGTCATTAGGGGCATGGAGACATAACTTTGGCAGCAAGTGCAGACAAACAGCCTCCTCAAGGGGAGCGAGTTGAGAGTACAAATAACTCACAGTCCTAGTTAAAAAGGTCCAACGAGATGACAAGCCGTGAATCATAGTGAAATATGCAACATGTGGCAGCAAAATTCGAAAACTGAATAACGTCATTCTGCCAATGAGTCATTGACATACCCTTTCCTGAAGAAAGATGGATTTAAATTCAGGGGAACCAAGAGGAGCTCCCAAGTAGGGACGACCTTCAGTTGTATTTCGCAGGGAAGTACCAGCAAATAAAGTGCAGGCAGTGTCATAGTAATCTATGACAATAACAGGGTAAACCCTTTGGAGGAATCAGTTGAAAATTGATATGTATATGTAGCAACCAACCTAGGAGTGCCTTTTTCTGGTTTGAAAGGAATCGGGATAAAGACAATGGAGATATGACACAAAAACAACCTGTGTCAAAATTACGCGATCGATTTTTATGAATAAAAAAACTATTGGTTTTCGTGTCTACCAGGCAAACCGCTTAGAGAAACGAGCTGAAAATCAGTATTTGGCTGGAATAATCATAATATAAAGACCTTGCAGTAGTACAGAAGAATCAGATTTCAATCTACTGAGTTATGATTCGAAAGGTAACTGCGTGTAGCAAATGCGAGATCGAGATACTCTAATAGAACAGTCACCCTAATAAAGCATTCAGCTGCGTTTATAACTTACTCGATTGTATTACATTGCAAGTTATTCTGTAGGGAATTCAGCTACAAACGAGTCACCCTGTAGTCAGATCAGCTAGAAGAAGGTACCTAATAGAGCGTTCAGCTACAAAGAAACCATCATGTAGAGAGTTCAGCTGCAAACAAATCACCCAGTAGAGAATTTAGCTACAAACAAATTGCCCTGAAGAGAGATCAGCTAGAAGAAGTTACCTTGTAGAGAGTTCAGTTACATACAAAGAAACCATCATGTAGAGAGTTCAGCTGCAAACAAATCACCCAGTAGAAAGTTCCGCTATGAACAGATCACCATGTAGAGAGTTCAGTTAGAAACAAGTCATCCTGTAGAGAGTTCAGCTAGAAGAACTTACATTGTAGAGAGTTCAGCTACAAAGATACTACCATGTAGAGAGTTCAGCTGCAAACAAGTCACTCTGTAGACAGTTCAGCTACAAACAAGTCACTCTGTAGAGAGTTCAGCTACAAACAAGTCACTCTGTAGAGAGTTCAGCTACAAACAAGTCACCAGTAGAGAGATCAGCTAGAAGGATCACCTTGTAGAAAGTTCAGCTACAAAGAAACCATCATGCTTCATCTTTTCTTTTTCCTGTGGTAAAGAAAAAATTAATGATAGGTTAAAAAGCCCTAAAGCTGGCCTATGGCCTGCTTTGGGGTATACGAATACAAAAAGAAGTGAAATCTAAATCAAAACAGCCAAACTGTAAAAAAGAGTGCGGCCCTGAGAAAGGCTATGGTGAAAAAAGATGTGAAATCCAAGATGGCGGCCAAGAAATGGCTGTGATGGTAGGTTAATGGTAAAAATTTTAATAACGACATTTCAGGTGAATTTTGTGCCAAGACCAAAAGGCACCAAATTCACCTGAATTGTTGTCATTAAAATTTTTACCATTAACCTACTACCATCACAGCCATTTCTTGGCCGCCACCTTGGATTTCACATCTTTTTTCACCATAGCCTTTCTCAGGACCACACTCTTTTTTTACAGCTTGGCTGTTTTGGATTAGATTTCACTTCTTTTTGTATTTGTATACCCCAAAGCCGGCTTATGGCCAGTTTTAGGGCTTTTTAACCTGTCATTTTTTTCTTTACTACAGGAAGAAGAAAAGATGAAGCTGGGTGATTTCTTTGTAGCTGACCTCTCTGCAAGGTGATCCATCTAGCTGATCTCTCAACCGGATGACTTGTTTGTAGCTGAACTCTCTACAGGGTGATTTGTTTGTAGCTGAACTCTCTACAAGATAACTTCTTCTAGCTGATCTTTCTACAGGGTGATTTGTTTGTAGCTGAATTCTCTACAGGGCGATTTGTTTGCAGCTAAACTGAACTCTTTACAATGTAACTTCTTCTATCTGAACTCTCTACGGGTGGCTTGTTTCTAGCTGATCTCTAAACAGGGTGACTTGTTTCTAGCTGAACTCTCTACAGGGTGATTTGTTTCTAGCTGAACTCTCTACAAGGTAACTTCTTCTAGCTGATCTTTCTACGGGGTGATTTGAATTCTCTACACGGTAATTTGTTTGCAGCTGAACTCTCTACATGGTAGTTTCTTTGTAGCTGAACTCTCTACAATGTGACTTCTTCTAGCTGAACTCTCTACAGGGTGACTTGTTTCTAGCTGAACTCTCTACATTGTAACTTGTTTCTAGCTGAACTCTCTACAGGGTGATCTGTTTGTAGCTGAATTCTCTACAAGGTAACTTCTTCTAGCTGATCTTTCTACAGGGTGATTTGTTTGTAGCTGAATTATCTACAGGGCAATTTGTTTGCTGCTGAACTCTCTGCATTGTAGTTTCTTTGTAGCTGAACTCTCTACAATGTACCTTCTTCTAGCTGAACTCTCTACAGGGTGACTTGTTTGTAGTTGAACCCTCTACAGGGTGATTTGTTTGTAGCTGAACTCTCTACAAGGTAACTTCTTCTAGCTGATCTTTCTACAGGGTGATTTGTTTGTAGCTGAATTCTCTACAGGCGATTTGTTTGCAGCTGAACTCTCTACATGGTAGTTTCTTTGTAGCCAAACTCTCTACAGTGTAACTTATTCTAGCTGAACTCTCTACGGGTGGCTTGTTTCTAGCTGATTTCTCTACAGAGTATCTTGTTTCTAGCTGAACTCTCTACAGGGTGATTTGTTTGCAGCTGAACTCCTTGCATGATTGTTTCTTTGTAACTGAACTCTCTACACGGTGACTTCTTCTAGGTGATCTTTCTACAGGGTGATTTGTTTGTAGCTGAATTCTCTATAGGGCGATTTGTTTGCTGCTGAACTCTCTACATGGTAGTTTCTTTGTAGCTGAACTCTCTACAATGTAACTTCTTCTAGCTGAACTCTCGACTTTTTTCTAGCTGATCTCTCTACAGGGTGACTTGTTTCTAGCTGAACTCTCTACAGGGTGATTTGTTTGTAGCTGAACTCTCTACAAGGTAACTTCTTCTAGCTGATCTTTCTACAAGGTGATTTGTTGGTAGCTGAATTCTCTACAGGGCGATTTGTTTGCAGCTGAACTCTCTACATGGTAGTTTCTTTGTAGCTGAACTCTCTACATGGTAGTTTCTTTGTAGCTGAACTCTCTACAATGTAAGTTCTTCTAGCTGAACTCTCTACAGGATGACTTGTTTCTAGCTGATCTCTTTACAGGGTGACTTGTTCCTAGCTGAACTCTCTACAGGTGATTTGTTTGCAGCTGAACTCTCTTACATGGTGGTTTCTTTGTAGCTGAACTCTCTACAAAGTAACTTCTTCTAGCTGATCTATCTACAGGATGACTTGTTTCTAACTGAACTCTCTACAGTGTGATCTGTTCATAGCGGAACTTTCTACTGGGTGATTTGTTTGCAGCTAAACTCTTTGCATGATTGTTTCTTTGTAACTGAACTCTCTAAAAGGTAACTTCTTCTAGCTGATATCTCTACAGGGCAATTTGTTTGTAGCTGAATTCTCTATAGGGTGATTTATTTGAGCTGAACTCTCTACATGATGGTTTCTTTGTAGCTAAACTCTCTATTAGGTACCTTCTTCTAGCTGATCTGACTACAGGGTGAATTGTTTGTAGCTGAATTCCCTACAGAATAACTTGCAATGTAATATAACTGTGTAAATTATACATGCAGCTGAATGCCTTATTAGGGTGACTGTTCTATTAGAGTATCTTGATCTCACTTTTGCTGCACGTAGATGCCTTTCGAATCATAACTCAGTGATTTGTAATCCGATTCTTCTGTGCTACTGCAAGAACTTTCTATGATGATTATTCCAGCTACATACTTATTTTCAGCTCGTTGATCTAAGTGGTTTGCCTGGTAGACACGAAAACTAATAGTTTTTTATTCATATAAATCGATCGCGTAATTTTGACACAGATCGGGTTTTGTGTCATATCTCCATGGTCGTTATTCCGATTCCTTTCAAACCACAAACAGGCACTCCTACGATGGTTGCTCCATCTACATATCAATTTTCAACCGATTCCTCCAAGGGGTTTACCCTGTAGGCGTGACAGACCTTCGACCTTATTTTACGCAAATAATCGGTCTTAACTCCGTTAATGTTCATGGGATTCCTACCAAAGTTGGTACGGAGATCCGCCTTAATGAGCCCTTTACGTGTGCCAAATGTCAGCCCAATCGGAGTACGCATTCGTGTTTTATGGCGTATTTTGCGAAATTTGCGAAATGAAGATGAAGAAGAAAATAACAAAGAAATTAAAACGATATTTTGTTCGCTCGTATCTCGGAAATGGCTGGAGTGGTTTTCTTCAAATTTGGTATGTAGACTCCCCTAACTGGGCGGCACGGCACATCTCTAGCAAATTTGGTTCTAATCGGATAAGGGATCTCAGAGCTACATAGGTGTGAAAATTGCGTTTTCTTTCTTCCTGTTAATATACTCACGGTGTGGTGCGCCGGCTTCTTGGGCGACACACTACCATGTGTCTTGATATATATTATGAACTCTTGCTTAAAAGCGTTATTAATAGGCAAT